>NW_021703768.1:127165504-127259235 GCF_005190385.1 Monodon monoceros
GTGTGTGTGTGTGTGTGTGTGTGTGTGTGTGTGTGTGTGTGTGTGTGTACACACCCAAGTCCTGCAGGACACTGCACCCCCTACCCAGCCTGGCCATCACCCTCCCAGCCACCTCTCCAGAGAGCACTGTTTCCTCATCCTGCCCTGCAACCCAGAACAAGTTCTTGTATTATCCTGCCAATCACACATAGGCAGAGCCCAAGAAGTGGCAGTGCTTATTTTCCAGTACTAGTAGCTTAGGAAACTATAGAGGCCACACCCATCCAGTGAATCTGGCCATGTTCCCTGTGCCCCCCAGCCCCTTCCCTTGGTCCCCACCAGTTACCGATGGCCACAAACACATCTCTGACATCCCCGGACATCCCCTTCTTGATGGTGTGCTCCACGTCATAGTTGGTCATCTTGACGAACTCCTGGAAGACTGGCCCCAAGAGAAGCCCCGGAGGTGGGAGGTGAGCTTTGACTCAGAGGAAGGGGGGAAGATCACCCCTCCCCAACCCACCCAGCAGCAGCAGGTATGGCTGCAGCCCAGACCTAAATGCATTGGTCAGGACTGCTGTGGAAGGGATGTTCTGACGTCAGGGCTGCCTTGAGCTCAGAGCCAAATCTCTATCAAGTCAGACAGTGCCCCAGAGCTTTGGACAAGTTCCAGGAACCCAGGCATGGGTAGCAGAAGGAGCATGCGTCCTATTCACAGCTCTGCCACAAGCTCATCAAGTTGACCTGGGGTGAACCCCTCCCCCTTTCTGGGCCTCCCCTTCCTCCTGGATAGAGGTTTGTTTTGTTTGTTTGTTTGTTCGCTGTGCTGAGGCATGCGGGATCTCAGTTCCCTGACCAGGGATCGAACCCGTGTCCCCTGCAGTGGAAGCGTGGAGTCTTTACCACTGGACCACCAGGGAAGTCGGGATAGAGACTCATGTAAGTAATCACAATGATAACACTAAGGAAGTTACCAGGTGCTAAGTGCTTTTTGTGTATTTATTTTTTGTACCCTCACAACAGTCATGTGAGGTAGAATTAAAATCCTTAATTTATAGGTAAGGGAAGTAAGGCACAGATATTCAGTAACTTGCCCAGGGTCACACAACTGATAAGTGGGAGATCTGAATGAAGGCATTCCAGCTCCCAAGTCCGTTCTTTTAGTTACCGTGCTAAAGCACTTTTACTGGCAAGTGCCAGGCATATGCGTGTCAAAACGTCCATGTCTTAGTGGTAAGGGCACTTCATCATCACCTAATGTCAGGGCCACCACATACGGGTGTGCCCTGTGCACGTGGCAGCCTGGTGTGTGTACATGGTCCTTGTGTCATTATCACCCCTCACCGCCTTGCTCCTGGCAGACGTTACCAAAGAATTATGACACAGAACCTTCGAATCCTCAACGCAGCATTCTAGGCAGCCACTACCAATCCACTGGAGTTGGCCTTGGAGGGAAAAGCCACCTGCCATCTCTTATCCCAGGCATCCCACATGCTTCCCAAAGGAGGTGAAGAGAGCTGGCCCGAGGCTGAATGATGCCGTTAGCAGCAGAGCCAGGACTAGACCTGGCTCCCGGTCCCCATTGGCCACCACACTCCCTTGCTGGGGTAAGGAGTGGGTGCGTGGGCAACGGGCTCCTATTGTCAAGACTAGGGGGTCTTCCTGCTGACTTGGGAGGGGGAGGGAGTCAGGCCTCACCTCTCCGGAGGTGCTGATAGCTACGCGTGCAGAGGATCATCATGAAACGTGTCTCCAGGGAAGATCTGTCTCCACTGGGCGTGTCTGCTATTTCCTGCAGAGCCCGGGTCGGGGAGAGAATTTGAGAGGGAAGACACGAGAAAGCCTCGTTTGTTATTCACTTTCATGTCTGCCTGGGCCGAGGGCAGTTAGAAGCTGGGCTAACTCAGCCACCCAAGGAGGCTGACGTTGGCCCCTTCCTTCTTCCTCAGACTCCACGTCCCAGCTCCAGTTCCCAGAGACCCCGTGGACTCACCCAGAGGAGCTGAGCACAGAGCACTTCCACCCTGGCCTCAGGGTCACGGGACTGGGCCCAGGGGAGGGGCAAACAGGCACTGGGCATGGAGACTCAGAGTTCTCCTTCCATCTTTAAACCCCTCTGAAAGCCCCTCTGGGGAAGTGTGTCTGTGCACGTGTGCAAGGAAAAATGGCCTAGCCAGTGTTTCCCCAAGTGGGGTAAACAGGCAAACATATTTTTACACATCACATATGTAGGCTTCCACAGTGATCTTCTAGCCAGCTATCAGTTCTATTTACATCGATATGAAATTTCCTTTAAAATAACTCATTTTGGGTTAAAATAAAAAGAGTCCATTTAAAGAAAATTATTCACATCTGGTGGTATGTAGCACAAATCAGGCAGATGGTGAGTGGTGAAGTTTTGGGAAACACTCGCCTGGCCCATATGTCACCCACCGGGGTTCTGTGGAGGCCCTGAAGGGGAGAGAGAGAACCTGGGGGGCACGCCCCCAAATCACTGCCTGACTCTGCCCCTCAGCTCCGCCCAGAGGCACAGCCAGACTCAGACCTTTAAAATCCACGTGAAGAACCGGGCACTCACCAAGATCTCAGCAGCCACCTGAGAGCAAGGAGGAGACAGGAGAGAGAGGGGGGGAAGGCAAGAGTCAGAGGAGGCCCGGAGAGGGGGCCCTGGGGTGCAGGTGAGGGAGCCTGGCTCAGGGTGGCAGAGGTCCCACAGTTGGGGGCAGGGAAGGGGCTGGGAGGAGGCACCTTCCCCTGACCTTTGGGCTGGAGCTCAAAATGAGGACAGGTCTGGGAATTCACGATGAAAAGTGTTTACTGGAGGGGTAAGAGGAGGGCACAGGACAGGACACTCTACCCCTCACTCCTGGCAACCTAGGGCGACTCCTCAGAGCCACCGAGAAGTTCGACGTGAGATGTGCCCCGTTTCCTACAACTTTTACCACACTCGGAGTTGAAGGGTCCTTAGGAGACCTGTCATTTACCCCCTCATGTTACAGACAGGAGACAGGAAAGCTGAGGCCTGGAGGGGACGTGCAGCCGATCAGGTGGGAAGATGCCAGCTGTTCACGTCATCTTACAAGGGTGAATTTTCATCATCACGTTATGCTGAACACAAAATTGTGAGGTTAGGACACTACTTTGTTAGGCAAATAGCTGTGACTCGCAGGGCCTGGGAACAGAATAGAGCCAGTCCTGTGGTACCCCAGGCTGAGTTCTGCCTTTTCTTTTTTTCCCGAAACTCTGCCAACTACTTTATTCTATTGGGCAGACTGAAATCATCCTCTTTATAAACATCTCAATAGACTTAGGCCTTAGAAACCTTTGCATTAAATAAGTTTGTAATGTCTATCAAAATTCAAAATGCACACACCGCTTGATCGAGCGACTACACGTTGCTAGGAATTTCTCTTACAAATAAATCAGCAGAAGTCTTTGGAGATATTGTTCACTGTAATAGAGAAAAACTGGAAACCATCACTAGATCACTTGTTAAACAGGCAATGGTTCATTTAGTAATGGAAATCCACGCAGCGAGTAAAAAGAATCAGACTGGTCTGCAGGGCTGATAAGGAGAGAGTTTCCATTTAAATTAAGCAGAAAAGTAAAGTACAGCATGCTGTGTATAAGTGTTCCTTTTACCTAGATGAGAAAAGATAAATGTATGCTCACTCTTACATATTTACTAGGAAGTCGTCCTAGAGGGGTAGTCAAGATACTGTTGACAGCGGTTACCTTCAAGGAGAAGGACTGGGGGGAAGAGCTTTTGCATTTTGTTTTATTTTTTCCTGAAATTTTATGTTTACATTTCCTCAACATGCAAATACGTTAAATTTTTTTTTTTTAAGTCAAATAGGAGTTATCAGAGCTACTAGGATTATGGGATGCTTCTGGTTTTTATTTACACTTTTCCATATTAAAAACAACCTGGTTGCACCTTGAGGACATTATGCTCAGTGAAATAAGCCAGTTACAAAAGGACAAATACTGTATGATTGCAAATATATGAGGTCCCTAGAGTAGTCAACTTCATGGAGACAGAAAGCAGAATGGTGGTTGCCAGGGGCTGGGGGGAAGGGGAGTAGGTAGTTGCTGTTTAATGGGTACAGAGTTTCAATTTTGCAAGATGAAGAGATCAGTGGATGCGTGGTGGAGATGGCCGCACAACAGCGTGAATGTACTTAATGCCAATGAACCGTACACTTCAGAAAGGTGAAGGTGGTAAACTGTACAATGTATTACGTGTATTTTACCACAGGTTTTTTTTTAAAGTTATGCTAAAAAGTCTAGTATTGCTATTAAAAAGAGGGAGATGTTTAAAAAATTAAACAAAATGGAATCTAAAGTGTCAAAGATTCTTTACTTATTTGGATGAGAAGAGCCCCCAGATGTATTTGTTTTTTCAAAGCACTTTAAGACCATCATATTTGTAATATGAAAAATGCAGTGGGTGACTACAATAATTTTCCAGATATTCAACACAAAAGCTTTTCCTCATTAGCTGAGCCACTTCATGCCAAAATTAATCTCCAAAAGTTAGAGTTACCACGTGACCCAGCAATTCTACTCGTAGACATACACCCAAGAGAAATGAAAACATACGTGCACATGAAAACTTGTACACATATGTTTATGGTAGCATTATTCATAATAGCTAAAAAGCAGAAACAACCCAAATGTCTATTAGCTGATGAACGGAGGTTAAAAAAGTAATATATCTATACAATGAAATATTATTTGGCAATGGAAAGGAATAAAGTACTGATACATACTATGATATGGACAAACTGTGAAAATATTACAATAAAGTGAAAGAAAGTAGCCACAAAGGGCCATATATTGTAGGATTCCATTTATATGAAATGTCCAGAATAGGTAAATCTATATAGGCAGAAAGTAGATTAGTGGTTGCCTAGGGCTGGGGGTTGGGAGGAAATGAGAGGAACTGCAATATGTACTGGGTTTTTTTTTAGGGTGATGAAATGTTCTATAATTACTGTGGTGATGGTTGCACAAGTCTGTGAAGACACTAGCAACCACCGAATTGTATTCTTTAAATGGGTCAATAGATAGTACGCAAATTATATTTCAATAAAGCTGTTATATTAAAAAATAACCTGGAAATTGAATTATCTAAAAATGGCCACAATTCTTCATTTCACTCTGGGTCTATAATAATTAGATTATTTACATGATTTACTGCTCACACTGGAACACTGAGAGTAAAGGGCAAGCTATTTGCAATACTGTGGGGCAACAGGTAAACACTGGCCATATGTCACCTGATCATAACAGACCCAGATTTCCAAGAGCTTGAGGTTGTTCTCGATGCCCAGAGTGAGAGCCTGGGAAGGAGGAGGTGTAAAACCAGCAAGCACACACCGTCAAGCACTAATGTCATTATTTTTCTGGGGGACCTTGGCTCTGCATGTGAAATGCCTTCAATTTTTGTATACATTTTCCTCCAGCATTCCCAATTCACCTCTAGAAATCTATTCTAAGGAAAAAAATCATGAATGTGATGAGAGATGGTTACCAGGGAGAGGGCTTTTTAAAAGAAGTTTGGTAGATTCTTAAGTATTTAGCCATTAAATGATGCTATTGATTTTTTAAAAATATGTTACCGTATTCACAGAATACTCATTTTTAACTCATTTTTTAAAAATATGTTACCGTATTCACAGAATACTCATTTTTAACTGTTATAGATCAGGAATCCATTTTTATAAATACATAAAAAGACAACTAGAATAATATATTATAAAATATTAACAATAGCTATTATTAGTAGTAGGCTATGGGGTTTTGGTTTTGCTTGTCTATTTTCTAAAGTTTCTACAAAATAATGTATTACTTGAGAAACAAAATATTTCTAGCTATAAGGAAATGAGTCCACATTAAGATCAGGGTCTAGCAACTGTGAATCTGGAGAAGCAGCTGAGTTGGGCGGGGTCTGGCTCTGGCTCCCTTGGTTGGCTCCACCCAGGTTCTCTCTCCCGGCTTCTCGCCTGAAAAGTAGCTGCCAGCGAGGCCCACCATTGCCCCCTGCTGGCAGCAACTAGAAGCACAGCCTCCTAGGCGGACCAGGCACCAAGTAGAATTCCCCGGAGGATGAATTTCAGGGTGATGGATGGATTCGGGTTGAGCTTTCAGGAGAAAGCCAGGTTCAAAGACCCTTAACGGCACAATGGGGCTGCTCACAGCAGTACTTAATAAATACCTGCTGAATGAGGGGATGAAATGTGGTCTCAGCAAGCCAGTCTAGTGGGGGGCTTTCCTAGACTGGGTTCCCAGGCTAGCCCCCCTAAACATATCTATAACACATTTGGAATACCTTATCTGAATGGAACCCTGCAGCTTCTGACAACTGTATTCCAAACAAGGGGCAGGAAAACCAGATACCAGCAGCTACCTGGTTTGGAAGCTGCAGGGAAATTACTATACTGGGTCCTGGAGGATATTAAATGGTATTAAGTGCAGGTTTTGGAGCCAGGCAAGCCTGGCTTAAAATCACACCTTGGCCACTTACAAACTGTATCCTTGGATAGGTAAGGGGCTTCATTTTTCCTCCAGTAAGAAAATGGGGTCGTACCAAAGTATGAAATAGCCTCAGCGTCACACTCAGTACACACTGTAATAGTTCTGTAGTTGTCGGGTTACAGCTACAGATTCTTCAGCTCAGAGGGTGCTGTAACATTTCACATCCCTGTTGGTAGAATTCAGAACAGGGCTGCTGCCCTGACTCCCAGTCTATCAGGGCTCTTTTCAACCCACCAACTGTAAAAGAAGGGGGCTGGAAACACTGGCTGTGGTATCTATGCCTGACCCCTGGACCTGGGCCGGGCCAGAGGATGCCGGGAACAAGGCTCAGGTGAGTGGGGACAGTGCAGATGGCCCAACAGGGACTCCCCATCCATGGCGACCCAGGGGGACAATGGATTTGGGGTTGTCCAGCCTCCATGAGAAGCCATCTCCAGACCTCAAGCTCATCAGCCTTAGAAGCAGGGTAGCAGCAGAGCATCCAGGAGACCCTATAGAACCCCCTGCCCCCCTATTCACTCAACAACAGATATATATTGAGTACCAACCATGTGCCACTTTGGATATATCAGTGAGCAAAACAAAGACCCCAGCCCTCGATGAACTCCCTTTCTAGGTCTCCCAGGACATTCTCTTCGACTTGGTCACATTTTATGGATAATAAACTGAGACCTTTAGCACTCAGGCCCCCTTCCCAGCAAGCTCCCAGACCAGCACCCTCTGGGTCAATTCCACCTGGGCCACTGATTTGCTGTGTGACTTTCAGAAGCCATTCACGCTCTCAGGGCCTCCATTTTCCAACTGTAACATGAGGGGCCTGACCTGGACAATCCATAGGTTCCTTCTAGCTCTGAGGGTCTAGGGCTCGAGCTCTACTCTTCACATAGGAAATGTCAGTAGAATCAGCACCACCCTCCCAAGCCTCTCTCTGAAAGTTCTGGAAAGTGTCCTAGTCTCACTTCTAACGGTGGAGAGGTGCAGAAGCCAAAAGTCTAAGTGTAGCCGGTCACACCAGCCATGTCCTGCCAGATGCCTTCCCCACTCCCAGATAGCCAGGGCCTGGCATGGACAGATGTCAGCTGGGCAGGGGATGGGGTGGGGTGTCTCACCTGGGCATCTTCCCGCACCCGGTCCCGATCTTCTCCTCCCTCCTCACGGTTCCCCTGTAGCAGGACAAGTAAGAAAGTTCAGCCTCCAAACATCCACCCTCTCTGTCCCTCAGTAGCCACAGGACTTTGCTCAGCCACTCACCTCTCTGAATCCTCTCCCTCATGTGTAACATGGGGACAATAAACCTGCCTTCATAAGGTAGGCAGTCATGAGCATTAACACAAACATTGGGAAGGCGCTTAGCCCAATGCCTGACTCAGACACACTGAGCTTGCCATAACTGTGCATCAGGGCCTGGCGCCTGGGTTGCGAGAATTCAAGAGATGGTAACAGAAGCTCTTGGATGATGACACAGGGAAAGGTCACCTACATGGCTTTGTCCTGTCAGCTGGGGGCCCAAAAAGCCAGGTTGAGGGCAATCAGGGAAGGCTGCCTGGAGAAGGGGGCACTAAGCCAGCTTTGAAAAGTGAACAATGGAGAAGGCATTGCACAAGTAGTAACTGCCTCGGTGGTAAGACTCTGAGGAGGCAGCAGGGGAAGACATCCTCTCCTCATCAGGAGTGGACTCCTAACTCCCTGCCCTTCCCTGCAGCAACCCTTCCCCCACTCCCAGGGCCCCAGAGGGCCAAGCAGGCCTGGGGCCGTGAATTCACACACCGTGGCCAGAGAGATGAGGATCCTCTTGAAAAGGCCGGACGTGTCTGAGCTCAGATCATCTTCCAGGGACTTGTGATAGTCTGAGACAGAGAAAGGAGGTGTGGGCACCTGCTGGCCAAGAAGGACATGGGATGGGGAAGGGGTCCTAGAAGGGCAGACTGAAGTCAGAGCAGTGCTGGCGGGGTGGTGGAGATGAAGGAGTTTGTAGTTGGCTCTTGGGGGCATCCAGCTACCCTCCTGTTGATTTTGACAGTGATGTGCCCATCGGTCCGTCATCTCCCTCTGCTCCTGTCCCTGCTGAGGGCTCAGTGCCTCTCCCCCCTCCCATACAACAGCCTCTCTGTCTTCACTCTCTTTCCTACCTTCGCTTCTGCATGGCAGTTGCTGGACACAAAAGCACAGCTCTGATCATGTCACTTCCCTGCTCAAAGACTCTACCATTTTAAAGCTGCTCAGAAGAGAAAATGCTTAAAACGTTTTTGACTGACACGCAAGGTTCTTCAGGATAATATGGGATCATTTGTTAAAAATTTATTAAAAATGTCAAGACGGTGACAGCAAAGCATGTAACCAGGCACAGGGCCTTCTGAATGTGGGGCCCTGTGTGACTGCACAGGCCAAACGCCCATGAAGCCACCCTCTCTCTCCAGTGGCCTGGGTGCTCTCTCTCCCACTCCCAGTCAAACCCTCTTCTACCTCCAGGCCTCTGTCCTGCTGGGACTCCGTCTGGGGCACCTTTTTCCCAGACACAGGGCTGGGCACACCCAACGGGCTTATCAAAGCCTAGTGGCCTGAGAGGAGGGAGATGGGGCAGGGCTGTAGGGTGAGGCCAGGAGCTGGGGGACCTGCTCTTCCCCCCACACCTCCCAGCGGCACTGGCCCCAGGCCTCCCACACTCACCCTCCTTATAGGCCTCATTGATGGCACGGATTTCGGCGTTGGTCCGAGTGGCCAGGATTTCGATGAGAGCCTTTTCGTCTGTGCCGGCTCCCTAGAAGGTCAAGGCAAAGAGGATCTGAACCACAGCCCCGACCCCCGTACAGAGGCCCAACGGGCCCAGGTCAAAGAGACCCCTGCTCCAAGAAACCACGCAGGAGGTCAATGCTCAGACCAAGCCTTCCCTAATTTTCTTTTTACCCTCAGATGTGGCCCCCAGACCAGACCCTGGCACGATCAAGGGACCATACTAGCTCGTAAAGATTTCCAGAACCTCCCATGAGAAGTGCTTTGGACCAAAAATTTTAAAAAGAATATACAGGATATGGGTGTGTGTGTGTGTATAAAAATGCTTATATGCATACATATCTGAATATAAATATTTATATCTAAGTACATACAAAGGACAGAGGACATGCACCACAGTGTAACAGTGATTGCGGTCTCCGGGTGGGTGAGGGATCACAGATGGTTTTTATTTTCTTCTTTTTTGCTCTGTGTATGTTTTCCCAAGCTTTCATGGTGAACACATATTTGTCAGAAGAAAAAAAAAAAGTTCCGTGCTTTAAGGAAAACAACAAGCTACATTTGTTTACATTTGGATTTGATGGATGATACATGGACTGAGGCAGCTGAGGAACCCATTATTCTAAGGTCTCCACTTTGGGGGAGGGAAGGGAGGCAGTTAGGACTGGTTGACTGACGGATTCAAATATCTACTAAACACCCATTACGTGCCAGACACTGTGCAAGCTGCTGGGGAAATGGCTATAAAAAAAGGTAAGACGTGTCTCTGTCCTGGGCGGTTACTGCCCAGTGGTCAATTGGTCTCTGGGTTCTCTGACCTGAAGGAAAGCTTCAACAGTCTCTTTATTAAAAGCTGGTGTGTGATGAGGACAGCCTTATCCTCAGAGTATTCTGAGACCCATGGTCTAGCCCCATCCTTCTCCTAATTCCACGTTTTTAAGTCATTCATTTTTTTGTCCAGGAATTTGAAAAGGACAATAATCTCAATTTGCTTTGCCCAGGGAATGTCTGCTCTCCTCTTAATCCTTAAGGAGCCGAAAACTCTAGTGGTTTCATGTGGTTGTCAAGTCAGGCACTCGAATCAGAAGACTTGATCCGAATTCCAGCTCTGCTACTTCCTAGTGCTATGACTTTAACCAAGTAACTTAAGCTCTGAGCCTCAGCTTCCTCATCTGTAAAATGGGGACAAAAGAGAAGCCCTGCCTTGTGGGTTGATGAGACAGGGAACTGAGCTAAGACACTGAGCCCAGGATAGGTGTGGGAGGGGCTCTACCAAGGAGTTACACCCAACACACCTGGGCTTGGGAGGAGTGCCTGTGTCCCCCACAGCACCCACAGAGACTGGACCCTACTCCCTTGGTGCCCACACCTTACCTCCATGGCTTTCTTCAACTGCTTGGCATCATAATGGGCCGGAGGCATCATGAGCCCCAGAATCAGCCTCGCCAGGTCTCCAGAGAGCTCAGACTTCAGGTCAGCCATCAAGTCCTGCAGAGAGCAGAGCCAAGGTCATGCCAACATCAGCACTTGCCCACATGTGACTTGGAACAGGGAGGAGACATGGAAGGAGGAGACGGGGGCTCCACGTGGATGCAGGGATCGTGGGAGCCTGTGTCTGTCTTGGCTGACGTTGGGTTCACTGTTTTGAGGAAGCCAAAGAGGGTGGGGGGAAAAAACCAAGCTGGAGGAAGACCTGCTTGTTCTCCTTGGAGGCAGGAGACAGAGAAGGAAAGGGGGCAGTGCCATTTCCATCCTGGGGAAACTGGTCAGCCAAAACTAGATGCCACTAACACAACTCATATCCCTGATCGAAGCTCTGAGTGGAGCCAGTCACACACGTGTTGCTGACCACAAGGAACCCGGGGTGCAGTGGGAGGGAGAGGTGTGTGTGCAGGCAGCCCAAATCCAGTGCTGGAGACACTCCAAGAACACGTGGCCACGCGGGGCGGGGGTGGGTGCCACTGCCGTGAAGACCCAGGTGCAGAGCTGGCTGTGACAGGCCGAGCTCCCTCCAAGAAGCAGCGTGGACGCGGGGCCCAGGGCCCAGGCTGAGGCCCTTACCCGGCCGAAGTGAGACTTGAAGGTCTGGCGGATCTGCTGCCGTTGGGCGTTGCTGCGGTGCGCGATGATGTCAATGATGGTGTCCTCGTCCGTTCCTGAGTCCCCAGAACCACAGTTCAGAGGAAGGCCTTGGCCCAGCTCCCCCATCTCCCCCAGTGATGGGCCCCATCCACTTTTGTCAGGGTAGAGGCCAAGATAGGCAGTCTTATGCCCCCAAGTCCCCGCAGGAGCCTTGCTTCTGGCCCAAGACACTAACTTCCCCTGGATTCCTTCTGCACTTCTTTCTGCTGTGTCACTCGTTGAGGAAACAAAGACCCCTGGGGGAGCAGAGAGCACTGGGTGGAGAGCCAGGGCTTCTGAGTTCTAGTCCCAGCTCTGGCAATGGCCATCCCCTTGGACAAGTCCCCTCCTCTTCTGTTTCACATGAAGAGCTGGAGGGGTTACTAAGGGATCCTTCCAACCTGACAACCTAAGTCCTTTTGGGGACCCTGCGTCCTTTCTCTGTAACGTCCTGAAAGCTGGACCCCAAGTCCCTCTAACCACAGCAGGTTGACTCTGGAAGGCATCAGGGTACCATTTCCTGCCCCTCAGATCAATGCCATCAACCTCAGACCTGGCACAGGACTCTGTCTTTATTATTTATTAATTTTTTAAGGACTCTATCTTTCAAGAGCATTTTTACCCCTGTCATCTTACAGTCCTAGATATGCTTGGTAGATATTATTACTCCCATGAGACAAATGAAAATGAGGCCCAGAAGGTAAAAGACTTCGCCCAAGGTCCCCTGGGAGGTGCTGTTAGACAGATGGGGGAGAAAGGGCAATGGAAGCCAAGCCTAGATGCTCTGTCCCCGCTGGCCTTCCTGAGGACAGGCCACCCACCCACAGGTGGTTCTTCTCATCTAAGCCCAACGGAGGCCTGGATGTGGGCAGCCAGCAGGAGGTGTTCCCACGCCAGAAATGGCCTCTTGGGTTACAGGGTCCACATCCCTTATTTTATGCATGGAGATACTGAGACCCCCAGGTGGGTTACGGGACTTGCCCAAAGTCACACACTGAGTCCGCAGCAAAGCCAGAGCAAAAACCCAGCCTTATCGCCTAGTACTTTTTTCTCTACCAGGGCCTGGGAGCACCTTGGTCTCTGGGAATGTTCCTTACAAACGCCCTCACTCCCCTCCTCCCTAGACCTAGGGAGCTGGAGGCTCCAGGGTGGTGGAGACTCAAAGCAAATAAAGTGCTCGTCATCCTGCAGATCCCAGTCTGAGGCCTCAGCTCTTGCCCCTGCCAGGCCCATTGCCAGACCTGCCACCCCTGCTGCTCCAGAGGCCAACCTGGTCCCTTTCACGTGCCCCTTACCAAGTCCCTTCATGGCTTTCCGCAGGGCTTTGGCATCTGTGTCAGGGTTAAAGTCACCAGCTGGACGCACAGTTCCTTTCACCTGCAAGAAGCAGAAAGTGACTCGGCAGGTGCCTGGAGGCCCCCCGGGGGCCAGGCCAAGAGAGGAGCATGCGAGGGAGGGGAGGCTTTTTCCCCATGAGCCCCAAACCAAGCAGCTTGGGGGGAAAGAGGCGGAGGTGAAGGCACAGCAGACAGACCCCTGCCCTAGAGCTGAGAGAGGGAGGAGAGCGACAGACCCAGGCCTGGGAGCAGGTCAAGTGCTGTCAGGGGAAGAGAGGCCGGGCTCCTGCCCCAGGAGTCAGCTCTGGCCCAGCTGCACTGGAACCCAGTCCCTCGGAACCCTGCCCTGTTGCCAAGGTCTTTTTGCCTCTTAGAGAAACGCTCTCCCTGAAAAGGCAACTGAAATGTTCTGAAATACCAGAACAGAGTTGCCCAAAGTTCAGTCACTCCTGAATGACTTCATAATGTTTTCTATATTTGTGTACACCCTATGTTATTTCTTAATATTTTAACTTAATTCAGCTTCTTTTTTGTTTTATTTAAATGCATTCATTTTGAAGTGTATTTAAATATGCCTAAAGGGCAAGGATTTTGGTCCATTTCGTTCTTTGATATACCCCAAGAGCCTGCAGCAGTGCCTGACACAGGGGTAAGCTCTCAAAAAAAATTTGCTCAATGAATTAATGAATGAAAATAATTTTATATCACTATCATGAATAGAAAGTTGGTGTCATGTGCCATAAACTGATAATAACCCATGAAAATAAATGTCATAAAAACAAAACACGTTTTCAAATACCACCCAATTTAACAAGACACCGTTGCTTGCCAGAAGCTGTGAACCTGAAGCTAGCTCTCTCAGCTCTTTGTGAAAAGGGGAAATTAGCGACTATGGCAACGACGTGGCACCAAACTGAGACTCCTTCTTTGACATTAACAATAAGGTTGATGAAAGTGAAGTGGAGCAGCTTTCTCACTATGTGGAGTCAGTGTTATTTAATGCCATGGAGGTCCCCCTCCCCAGAAGAAAAACGCAATTCATTTCTCATGTGACTTAACATCATTTGCGATGACAAGCTCTTGCCTTATGACTGGGGAAACGCCGTCCCATAACATCAGAGCACAGGAGCCCTTGGAGGGCATCCAGACTGCCATGTCTAACAGCCTCGTCTGAGAGATGGAGACAGAGAGAGGTGGGGACCCGCCAAAGGTAGCTAGCCAGTGAGTAATAGAGTCCTAGGTTCCAAATATTTTCGTAGGGGCCAAGTGCTACCAGTCCCTGGATGCGTTTGCCCTGAGTACTTCTGTGAAACCTTTCCTTCTTGCCCTGTGTGGACCCTGGGTCTGAGGATGGTCAGGATGACCAAGAATCCCCCAGTGCACCCAGGGGTGCCCAGCTGTTCTCAGTTTTCATGCCTCCAAAACCCAACTGTCGGACCCAGGATGGGATAGGCCCCGCTACTGAACCAACCGGGTCTCCATTTGGCAAGGTCTGTTAGTAGTTAGTGGGGCAGAACACCTCCCAGCATGTGAGAGGTGAACGCAGGAATCAGATGCCAACACCAGAGTGCCCACCCACCCATCCATCACTCCGCGGAGAACAGGAAGCTTCAAGACGTGAGGCTCAATGTCTCGGGTTGGCCACCAGGGGGCAGCTGGGTGCCAACCAGAGCAGCAGGAAGGTGCGAGCAGAAGAGTGGAAACTGTGGTCAAGAGGTCAAGCAGGCGGGGTGGGGGGAGGGTCTGACCTCTACTCGGGCCACTGCACTAAGTTCCCACATCTGATAGGCCACCTGCGCTGCCTCCGGGAAGAACTTGCCAGCAGCACTGGAACGGAGGGTGTTAGGGAGAGGACAGGAGGGAAGGTCATCGTGGGCAACACTCACACACACAACACACACGCGCGCGCACACACACACACACACACACACACACACACACTCATGCACACACACTTGAAGTAAATCCATCTGGCTTTCCCTTCTCTGCACCTGGGCCTCACCCATTCACCATAGCCCTCCCTCCACCTCTGAGAACCTTCTACCCTCTCTTGCGACCCCCCCCCCCCCCCACCATGCTGGCTCTGAGCAGCAGCCTTCCTGGCGCCAGGCCCCACGCAGGAGATGATTTCTCTAGTCCCTCAACCTCCCCTTTCCTCTTTATAATGTGAGTGACTTCTATCCAAGTCTCCCCTCTCAGACACGTCCATGACCAGCTTAGGGCCACGCCATCTCTACCTCTCCTTCTGCCAAGCACCCCGGTTTATGAGTTGCCAGGTAAACATCTGCTGAACTGAATCAGCCCCTAAGGCGCTTAACAAAGGTAAACGGGAGGCTCTCGTATTCCCTACTTAACTGCATCATTAGAAGCCCCAGAGAAGGGAAATCAGAGTACCTGTAGTTCCTTTCCTAGCACCCAAATCTGGTCAAGTCATGCCCCAATTTAACACCTCCAACGGCTGGTTCTCTGCTACCCTTAGGTGAGGTTCGTGTGCCAGGAAGAGGCCCCAGACGCTGCCCACCTCTCAGCCTCATCTCTCCCCAGCATGCTACAGAAGTGCGACCTCAGTTACATAAATGAACCAGGCTGTGCCTTCTCCTCTCTAGGCCCTCTCTCCACCCCAAACACTCTCCCTCCAGGCCCTGTCTTCACCTCTTCACCTTCCTCCTTGCATCTCAGCCTCATTATCTCCAGGAGCCTCCCCGCCCTGTCTGGCATAGTGCACCCTCTGAGGGCTCTCAGAGGCTCGTATACTTCCCCATCATGTACGTGCACCCCGGTCTGTATGCTTTTCTAGGCCGGAGGCATCATCACTGTGCTTCCCCTCAACGCCTGCACATGGAGAGTACTTAATACAGAGGTACTGAATACACAAGTAGTCAGAGCAGGCATCTGTATTTTCTCCATTTAAAAGATGATGAAACCGAGAAGCACCTGTGAAGAAAGTAGCAGGGCCTAGACCCTCATATCCTGATTCCTGGTCCACACCCCCAGGCTGACTTCCAAGTTCACGGGAGTAGACGTCTCCATGTATGGGAGACCACACTCATGTGCACATACATGGACACGCAGACTTTCACCTGTGTGGTGCTCTGACCTTCGGGGAATCCCCAAGCCCATCCAATCCATCATCCATCCATCCATCCACCCATCCATCCAGATGAGGCCAAGAGAATCCTGACCGGCCACGACTGCGGCCACGCCCGAGGCCACGCCCTCCAGCCCTCGGCCAGGAGGTCACTTACTCATCATCCCCCCCCACACAGCTTCAGCAGAGTCTTCTTGTACTCGCCAGAGGTGTCGTTCTGGGGAGAAAGACAGAGAAAGGTTACCTCTCACTCAGCCCTGGGATCCTCTCAGACAAGGAGGGGAGGTTCTCCCCCAAACAGGGGGAGGCTGTCCACGTATTCACAGCAGCCCTGACTCTCCTCCTGTCTGGAGGTGGCTGAGGCCAAAAAGTGGTGTGCTGGTAAGTAGTAACAACTGGCTCTCTAGGAAACAAAGAAAAAAAAGCCCTGATTTGTAGCATTTGCCAATTTCCATGGTGTAAATACCTCCAATGGACAATTCCAAGCTACCGATATGCCTTTACTGAACATGGAATTAAGAAGAGATGCCTTCCCCAGACAGCTGGCCTCAGCACACCCCTGCCACCAGATAATCCCCAGCCGTGCTCTCCCACATGAAATAGTCCATAAAATAGGGCTCCCTGAGCAAAAACATTGGGAGTGCCAAAACCAAACAAACAAATGTACATTTGATAGACACGGCATATTCTACATCCCTCTTGGAGCCTCATAATGGACATACTAAAGTGAAGGCTGTGAGAAGTGCTGAGGTAAAGAAGCTGACTTATCTTTGCTTATTCTACTTTTTCCCAAACGTTTTCCATGGGACATTTTTGCACACGATGCCTATACAATTCCTATTTAGAAATACACTTTGGGGGGCTTCCCTGGTGGCGCAGTGGTTAAGAATCCGCCTGCCAATGTAAGGGACACGGGTTCGATCCCTGGTCCGGGAAGACCCCACATACCGCGGAGCAACTGAGCCCATGCGCCACAACTACTGAGCCTGTGCTCTAGGACCCGTGAGCCACAACTACTGAAGCCCACATGCCTAGAGCCCGTGCTCTGCAACAAGAGAAGCCACCGCAATGAGAAGCCCGAGCACCGCAATGAAGAAGAGGCCCCGCTCACTGCAACTAGAGAAAGCCTGAGTGCAGCAACAAAGACCCTATGCAACCAAAAATCAGTAAATCAATAAATAAATTTATAAAGAAAAAAAAAAAGAAACACACTTTGGGGAGCTCAGCTTGAACTCAGAAAGCTTTATCCCACTCACGTAAAACAAGGAGAACTCAACCAGTTCTGCATCTGTCTCCTGTCTCCAGTCTCGTGGGCTGGACAGCCCAGAGTCATCGCCTGGCCCAGGGCCAACACGTCCCAAATAAACCCTCCTTTGTGTTCTTCAGTGCCTCCTGCTGCCTTCAGGAGGCTGACCTCTCACTGCCCTAGGGATGGAGTCCTCAGCCTGGATTCAACTTCATGCTCTTCATGGCCCCGCCCTGCCTTCCTCTAAAGAGGTGCCTCATGTCTTACAAGCACCCTGGACATCTGCTCCTCTGCTGAGCTGCCTTAAATTTCCTGAAGGTGCCACAGGCTGAGGCTCCTGGAATCCCCATGAGATGCCCAGCTTTCCAAGACAGTGCCTTTTCTCTTGGGAGAGCTCCCCAGCCCTCTCTGTACCCCCGTGAGCACCTCACCTTGATCATGCTGTACAGGGACTTTTCATATTTCGTCCGGAATATCTCCCGGACATCGAGTATGTCCAGCTCACTGCGGGAGACCATGATACGGATCAGGGTGTTGTCACGAGTCCCCAGCCCCTGCAGGACAAGCGGGTTTGGGGGACGGGGAGTTGAGAGGGGGCTGGAGTGCTGACAGCCCCCAGCTCAACTGAAAATACAACTTTTTGAGATAAAATGTTAAAATTAAGAACGAAAGAAGCAAATTGCCAATCCCTCCAAAGCTCCCTGTGTGTCCCTCCTGCTTTTATCTCCTTCCTCCCCCGACCTCATGTCATTCCCATCCTTGATACCCTCATAATTTTACCTAACTTTGTAACTCTAAGCAATACGTGGTTTAGGTTTGCACATTTTGGAACTCTGTAAATACACCCCTATGCATTTATTTGTCCATGATGTTCCTGATGGACACTGGGTTGTTTCTAGTTCTTTCATAATATGGACAACACTGCTATGAACGTTCTTATGAACACATCATACAGGCAAACGTCTCTGCGGGGTCCAGCTGTCCAGCTCACTCTGGCGCTGGAAGACAGAGGATGGGCTACAGGCCACTTGTCCTTGTGGGATGGCCATGCAGGGACTTTGGGCCTATGGCCTCTGGCAACAAATGATTCATTCAGCCTGGTGCACTGTGGGAATATCACCACTTTCTGTGTGTCATGTGTGTAAAGTCCTGGGAAGCACTACCGTCAGTACCCGGGTCTCAGGGATGAACATCACGAATCTTGGCAGAAAATGCCAAACTGTTTTTCACTTATTTACGTACATTGTATATAAACATTCTGTTTAATAGTATTTAAAAAGCATGGGCTTCCGATTGGAATTGACATATACACACTACTATGTATAAAATAGATAACTAATAAGGACCTACTGTATAGCACAGGGAGCTCTACTCAATACTCTGTAATGGCCTATATGGGAAAAGAATCTAAAAAAGAGCAGATGTATATGTATGTATAACAGATTCACTTTGCTGTCCACCTGAAACTAACACAACAGTGTAAATCAACTATATTCCAATAAAAATTAAAAAAAAAAAAAAAAAAAAGCATGGGCTTCCAACCCAGCTGGTTAGCTGGATCGGATGCAGGCTGTCACTGCACCCTCTGATCAATCATGAGGACAGGGCAGGTATTGGGTGGACAGGTGTGCGACCAGGCAGCACTCCAGGCTCTGGAGCTCACCTGGGACCAAGTGGCATCATGCTGTCCTGTGGTCAATGCCTTGAACACTCGCTTTGGCCGGTGGACCCCAAGGATTTGTCAGACTCCCAACAGTCCTGTGGAGGCGTGCAGAGCCCCCATCCCCCTACCTCATTCACATCAACCCCACCACGCACCTTCATGGCCTTGAAGAGCCTTTCAGCAAAATACTCTGGGGTGCTCCGGACGCACTTCACTGGGAAGAGGGAGGAAGAGGTAGTTATTCTGGCTGCCTCGGAAGGATGAAGGGGTGGCCCGAGCCCTTTTTTGTTTCCGTTCCTTGGGGGTCACCAAGTTCAAACCTGGGAAGAACCTGGTTCCTGATAAGCCGCAGTCCTAGAGCACCCCAGACCCACCACTTTTATCACAAACCCAGGGGACACAGAAATCAGAAAATGGGCCTGTTGTAATGTGGGGAGTGTACTGCAAGGACCCCCTTCCACTTTCTAGTCCTTCGGGGTTTCACAGGGAACTGGGTCAGGTGGGGAAGCATCTGGGATGGGGCTGGGAAAGGTAGTTCCTCAACAGAAAGGTACCAGTTGAACCTCTGGATCTTGCTGGCAGAGCGGACTAGAACCTAACTCCTTTAAATAGGGTTGGTGGGGGATAGCTCTGGGCAAGATGAGGGCTGGGCCGTAGCTCTCCCCCAAGAAACACATACACACAACCTACCCCAGGCTCAGACATACTGACTCTTGAAATGTCTGGCTTGCAAAGAGACAATCTGGTTTTCTCCTTCCCACCTCCATACCATACGATTCCCCTGTTCCTGGGTCAGAATCCCTGAATCCCTCAAAGGCCCCGGGAATGCAGTGTCAGCACGTACCCACAGCAAGCATCAGCTTCTCAAAGTCCCCGGACAGCTCCCCTCGGATGCTGGCTTCGATCGGCTTCCCCGTGGTCTTAAGATACTCATCAAACACTGAGTCCGACAGACAGAAAGGGGTGTCAAGAGTACCCCCATAACACTAGAAGGAATGGGGACTTCAGAAGGGGAGGCATAGTGGCCAGGACCAGCGTGCCACCATGAAGGTAGGGCTGGCACCTAGGGAGGGGTCAGGGAGGTCGTGCACATCACCAGCCACCATGCAGCCTCGCTGCGTCTGCTGTGAGGGACCGTGGACACCTCCTGCTCCAACATGAAGACAGGACTGGTACTGAGATGGAGGGGCTGAACATCCTGTTAAGGCCTCTCATGAGGGCCTATACAAACCACCATCTAATAAAATCAAGACTAGTGTTTGGGTTGTGGATGAGGCAGCTATCATGCTCCCTTAGCAGAAAAGGAAAAGAGAAAGGAAATCTTGGCATAACTCGAAGGGGGCAGCTGTAGGTCTTCTCTGGAGCTTACCCAACCGAAGGTGCTGCTTGCTGCGATTTCCCAAAATGTAAATGAACTGGGCTTCATCTGTTCCCCATTTCAGTTCCCCTGCCTCATACAGGTCCTGAAGGGGAAGAGGTGGGACTTAACTAAAAGAGGAAACCGCAGGAGACAGAACTCACCAGCCAAGCCACTCAGAACTGCTGCCAGATCCCTGAACATGCCCTTAATTGGTAGCCTCAGGACATTTGCATACACCTGTACAGCTTTCTCCCTTTCTTTCTGGGGGAACTCCTACTCAAACTTCAGGGCCCAGATTAAATGTCCCATTTGTTCTCAAAGCACTTCCTGATGTCCCTAGGCAGAGTTCTCTTTCCTTCCCTCTCTCTTCTAGGCTTCCTGTTTCTTTATAGCTTTGATCTAGTGTATATTATAATATTTATATGCCTTGCTTCCCACTATGACATGGGCTCCTCAAGAACAGGAATTATGTCTTACATTCTCTGTATCTACTGCTGCAGTGTTACTGGCACATAGTGGGAGCTCAAAACACCTGGAATGTATGGTATATCCACAGGGAGGGTGTTTGTGTGATTAATATATGCCTGTCTCCCCAGTACTGTCCGACTTTGTTCATTTAGGATTCCCCAACGCTTGGCAGAATGCCTGGCACATAGTAAGTGTTCAATAAATATTAATTAACTGAATGAATAAATGAACAAATGATGAAAAGCTCCAAAATACATCTCACCAACTTTACATACTGTGTACCTTTGAAAGCTAACTTAAGTCCTTTCTTCAACAAAGCACTGTATAAATGATGGCTGTGAGTCAGTTATTTCTGGCATCTGATGCAAATTACTCTGCCTCCAGCCCTTCCCTGCATGCCCAACCTCTCCCCTCTCTCAGGGCTGCCTCGCTGTGCCCGGGGACCTCCACTGGTGCTGATTTACCTGGACGTCCTGCTGCACCAGGTCCTCGCTCACTACATCATCCTCCTCCCTGGTTCCCTGGGCAGAAAGACAAGGAACACATGGTTCAGATACCAGAGGCAGGACAAAGCCTGGATGCCAGTGGTAGAGACAGGGAGGACTGGGAAAACCGTGGTGGCCCAGAGTGTCCAGGAGAAGAGACTGACAGCAGCCACTGAATCAAGATCACAGCACCTGGGAATTCCCTGGTGGTCCAGTGGTTATGATCTGAGCTCTCACTGCTGAGGGCCTGGGTTCAATCCCCGGTTGAGGAACTAAAATCCCACACGCCACGCAGTGCAGCCAAGAAAAAAGAAAAAGAAAAAAAAAGACCACAGCATCTATTTTGCAGCAAATCACAGGGCCCCTCCCACTGGCTTCTCCCTCATCCTTGGAGCTTGGACCAAACAGAGGAGTCCTGAGAATAACCAAGGTCTTCTTAGGTGCCTCCACCCCAGAGGAAGCCTTGTACTGAGAACATCTCTGAGGATAGGACTCCTGCCACAAGTCCCGGCATGGTCCAAGAGGCCATCCAACAATATCACAGGGGTCAAAAGTCTGCATATTTGCATTCTGTTAGGGGCTCCCATATCTTAAGCCAAGGAATTCACCAATGAGGATTTGAGACTGGGGGCCTGAGATCTGAGCTCACAAGCTGTGAAGGCACCAAATCCTATTTGTGTTCCTGTCACTCCACCTACGCCCTATGCCCCATCAGACAGAGGGGGATACTCATAGGGGCCAGGGGCCAGCCATACTGGGCTCCTAGTTATGTGGGCAGAGGTCAAGCCTATGCTTATCTCCTGTTCCCCCTGAACTGTGCATTTCACGATCTCAAACCTCCTGGTTCTCTTTGGGAGCGAGTCTAAGGAGACAGAGCTGGTACGCTTACAATCCGTGCCATGTAACCGCCTGCTAGATGTTAGATATTGAGGAGGCCACATCTTTGACTCCAAGATACAGGCTGGCACGCTCCTGTCCTGACCATGAGCTTTGAAAATGGGGGCAAAGGCCACGCTTTCCCACTCTTGAAGATCATCTCCTGATAATTCCGCAGCTGCCTAATACCGAATGAGGATAGTTATGGTAACAAGAGGAAAAGAACTGGGAGCGGCTGCTGTAAGATGAGGGGAGGGAGGGCAATGAAAGAAACAAAGAGGTGGCTTTATATATAAACCTTCCTAAAAGTTTGGTCCTTGGAGCTGGACTTGAGATACCTCAATGCCTGTTCCCAAGGGGCTGAGCAGGGAGAGGAGAAGCAGCAGGGTGGGATGTGTACTCCAGCCACTGCAGTCGTGCAGAATGCAGGCCTGCTGTTGCCAGAGCTTTCGATTATTCAAAAGAATCTAGAGATCTGGTTTTGGACCAAAATCTCCCTAGTTTTAAATGTTAGCAACTAACTCAAAGTGTTTTTTTAAAAAAACGTATGTGGGGGGAAATGAACAAAGGAAGAAACCCAACTTGGGCAGGCAGAACTCAGCCACGGACACCAGTGTGCAGCATCTTTATGCTCTTTTTTATGTCATCCGTGGGTGGGAGGGAGTAGCAGGGCTTGGCTATGGGGGAATGCCACGCAGGCAGCTCCAGAGATGCTATGACCCCGCTGGCGCCCCTGCTGGTGAGCTCAGGTAGGTGCAGCGGCTGGGGAAGCCATGGCAGGAGCGAGGCTGGAGAGGAGGGGGAAGAGGTACGTGCGGAGAGAGGAAGGAGGACACAGGAGCACAAGAGAGACAGGGTATGTGAAAAGAAATGCAGGTCACCTGCCTGTGCAAGCCACGGGGGACAGAATAGACCCTGGACGCTCAGATTCCACACCCAGGTGAGCCAGAGAGAAACCATCTCAAGTTTGAGGATAAGATGGGCAGAGGGAGGGGGGAGGCCACAAAACACCAAGGAGGACTTTACATGTGAAGAACCACCAAGGAGGCCCTCACGGGCCACCCTGTTTGGGAAAACAGGGAGAAGGTGTTCACAGCCCCCTGCACCCTGGCAGAGAGCTCGGGGAGGGCCCCAAGGAGGACCAACCTGCAGCAGGACCACGAGCATCTTCTGGAAGTGACCAGAGGTGTCCCCAATGACGTCAGCCTCCAGGTCTCGCTCGTAGGCTGCGGGGAAGGAACACAAGCTCTAGTCCCATCCCCAGGACACCCCAGGAAACCAGGATAAAAGTCCCTGCTGCCCCTAAAATGATCAGATATTTGTTACAAATCCCAGTCTCCATGACAGCCATGGCAAGACCCAGGGTGTATTTTCACAGTCCTCTGTACTGACCCATGATGTGATGAGATGGAATCTGCCCAAGTCTCTCTATCCCCACCTGTGCTGTCCTACCCCAGACACCGTCGTCGCTCACCTGGAGAGTGGCTACGGCCTTCTGACTGTTTTCTCTGCTTCTCCAATCCACAGCAACATGGGTGACTGTCTTAAAGCCCACATTCATCGTGGGCGCCTCTGTTTCCCACTGGGCTTGAAATAAACACTGTCTCTCTCTCTTGGCCTACACGGCCCTGTGTAATCCGGTCCTGCCCTCTACTGCTCTAGGCTCGCACTGGATACCAGGCTTATTCTGCTCAAGGGCCTTTGGTCTTGCCATTCCCTCTTCTGGGTCTTCTTCCCCACTCTGTGTACAACTGGATCCTTCTCATTTCCTCCCAAGACAGGCTTCCCTGACCACCTGTCTGAAGCACGTCCTCCCCAGTTAAAGTCGGATGCTTGTTCTCTGTTTGTTTCTTTCATAACACTTCACCACAACAAGTCACCGTCATGTTTATTTGTTTACCTGTTTATTATCTGTATCCCTCATTACCTCATTAATCTATAAGCTCTCAGGCAGGAACTATATGGATGCCCACCGCCATATCCTGAGAACCTAGCACACTGCCCAGCACAGAGCAGGTACTTATTGGATGGATGGACAGAACAGAGGGAAGTAGAAAAAAAAGGTGAATGGGTAGAGTCTTAGGGTCCCTACTCTTGTGATCACCTTCATTATGCATCTGAAAAACCCTGAATGGCCCCTCCCGCTCTTCTCACCATCTTTGTACGCTGCCACCAGCTGGTGGATCTGCTCGTTGGTCCGCGAAGCCAAGATCTCAATGAGGCACTTCTCATCGGTACCAATGCCCTGGGAGAGGGGAAGGGGCATGTGAGTCAAGGGTTGGGATGGGAGGCCACCAGCCCCGAGATGGGAACCTGGGGTGGTCAGAGCAAGGAAACCCGCAGCACTCAGGGTGCCCCTAACACAGCTCTTAGGCACCAAGCTGGAGCTGCTGCCCTGAGATGGGGTTCTAGTGCCACCTCTGCCTGAAGCTTGCTTTGTGACTGCTCATTAAAAAAACTTTATCTTTCTGTACCTCTCTTTTCTCATCTATAAAATGGAGATGATACTAGTTGCTCTACTGAACTCACAGGAAGAATGAGAAGGTGATAACCTCTTACATGGTTACGTTTATTAGTTAGAAACAAATTCATGTTTACTAGCTCATCTGAGGCAAAGATCATAGCACTTTATAAACTGTAAAGTGCTAAGTACACTCGAGGGCATTTGGTCTCCCGCCGCTTGGTGGGGAGCGACTTTCTACTTCCACTAGCCTGGGCTGCCCCTCAGATCCTGAACACACCTCCTCAGCCGCTCCTGCCCTTTCCTCTCCAGCCCACTCTGATCAAACCAAATCCTCTCCAGGCTCTGGGCCCAGCTCGATCCTCTCATCTTCTGTGACGCCCTCTCCAGCCACCCCGAGCCCAGGGCCTGTCCTCATGACCTCCTTTAACATGCCCTTGCCCTTTGGGTGTTGGACACAATCTGTCTCCACTTCCCTGTGTCCTGCTTCCTCGGGACTGTAAGCTGCTGGGGTGGGCGTGTGGGCCAAGGGCCCCATTTCACAGGGTGGGCCTCACACCAACACCTGTCCCACCTCTGTCCATCTGGAAGAGACCGTGGCGCCCCTCTGGGATAGGATTTGGGCAAGCTGCCTCCAAGCAGGGCACACACGCGGGGTGGGTGCAGGGCTCACTGAACGCTTGCTGGAGAGGTTGGAATCTCCCATTAACCACGCCCCCAACCCTTACACACGCGCAGACCCACACTTCATACCGAGATGGCGTCTTTAATTTCTTTGGCATCACTATAGGCAGGTGGCCTCATGAGACCCACAATCAGTCGTTCAAACTTCCCTGTCAGCTCGTACTTCAAGTCTGCAATGAGGTCCTGGTTGCGGGGCAGAGGGAGGAGGAGATAGAAGAGCAGTTACACTGATAAGGATTACGTTTAATGAGCACTTACTCTGTACAGGCACTGGACTAAGTGATCTCACTTAATCCTCATTGGTGGAGGTACATACTATCATCAGCCTTCAGAAATGGGTTGAGACATCAGGTAACCTCCCCAGAGGCACGCAGCTAGCAAAAGGCAGGATTCAAGTCCACAGCACCGTGCCTCTTCCTCGCCGTTGTCTGTTTACTTGTTCACTGTGTGTCTCTCCCACGGTCCGTGAGTCCATAGGGTTAACACCCTCAGGTCTTATTCACCTGTGTAGCCCTAACCCCTAACACAGTGCCCAGCGTGAAGCAGGTGCTCTAGATGTTCCCGTGGCTGAATGGCCCCTGCCTGAGAGAAGAAAAAAGGAGGGGACTTCCCTGGTGGCGCAGTGGTTGAGAACCCGCCTGCCAATGCAGGGGACACAAGTTTGAACCCTGGTCCAGGAAGATCCCACCTGCCACGGAGCAACTAAGCGCCACAACTACTGAGCCTGCGCTCTAGAGCCCGTGCGCCCCAACTACTGAGCCCACGCGCCCGCAACTACCTAAGCCCTTGCTCCGCAACAAGAAGCCACTGCAATGAGACGCCCACGCACCGCGATGAAGAGTAGCCCGCGCACAGCAACAAAGACCCAACACAGCCAAAAAAAAAGAAAAAGAAAAAAGGAGGGCGGAAGTGCCAGCACAGAGGCTGACCTGGAGTAAAATACTCACAAAAGGCCCTGAACACACAGGTGAATGAAATCATTCACCACTCCCCATCCCACCCACCCTCTGGTTGCCATGGTTACCTTGCCATAGAGGGACTTGTAGTTCTGGCAGATCTCCTGCCTCTGCCTGTTGCTCCGGGAAGTAATCAGCTCCAGTATGGCCTCCTTGTCACTGCCTAGAAGAGGGGAGGCACCCGTCACCCTACCCCAACCTGCCTCCAGGAAGCCCACCAGGGCTGTTCCCTGCAAGTCCTCAGCATCAGCCTTCTGCTCACGTGAGGCAGTGACCTTGGAGGGGGGAATCTATGGGGACCTGACAAGCCACCACCGAGAGAGATCCTAGCACATGTAGTATCTGAGCTCAGAGGGCCCGTGATCTACCTCCTCATCACAGGAGGCCCAGAAAGGAGCAACAACTCACCCAAGGTCTCCCAATGAGCCTGGCTTAGAAAAACCCAGGTATCCTAACGCCCAGGACAGGGTTCTTTCAGTGATAGGGAAAAGAAAAGAGAATAAGCAGCAAATTCAGGGTAGTGCTTACCCCCAAGAGAAAAGACAGAGTGATGCTATCAGGAGGGCGACCTACCATGGAGGTTTCAACTATATGAGGAAGTAAGTGCTATTTCTCAAGTTGGGTGGCAGGTCTATGGGTAAAGTTTCTCCTACTCTTTAGATCTTTTTATTTGAATAGTTCATTATAAAATTATAATAATAAAAAGAGGAGACCAAAGAATGACCGAGTACATCTCACCATCCCACCCCACCGCCCACCAAAAGGGCTATCCTTTTGGTATGGGGACACCCTCAAGCCCAGTTGAATCCCGCTTCTCTTCCTGAGGGCCCCACTCCTGGTGGCCAAGCACCCACCGAAGCCCTTCATGGCATTGTACAGAGTCTCGGCATCCTGGCTGGGGTCAAAGTCGGGGAAGTCGTGAATGGAGCCCCGGTACTTGGCGCCCTGTGGAGAGAAGAGCAGAGGGTGAGGTGCTGGCCCTGAACGGGGTTCCCAGCCCTGGCCACAGGATAAAGGTCCCCACTGTCCCTAAAATGATCAGATATTTGTTACAAATCCCAAAACTCAGCCTCCATAATGGCCACGGCAAGACCCAGGGGTGTATTTTCACAGTGCTCTGAAGAGACCCAGGACGTGGTGAGATGGAATCTGCCCACTTCTCTCTATCCACACCTGCACTGTCCTACCCCAGACACCGTCGTTGCTCACCTGGAGCGTGGCTGAGCTCCCTGCCCCTAAAATGGCGCGCTGGCTACAGAAAGCCCGGGCAAGGGGCAAGGGTACGGAGGACTCTCCCTGTACCTCCTGCCACCGCCTGCCCCAAGGGTGGTGCCATTTCCCCACGGGAGGAGAGCTCAGCCAAGCCCCTGGCTCTGCACCACTTTCCCAGGAGCCGGGAGAGATAAAACCCAGACTGAGTGCAGGGGGTGGGAATGATTCCTGCAAAAGTAACCAGAGCCCCACATATGTCTATGGCACTTTACAGTGTACAAAGCCCTTTCACCTCCACGAGTGTGATTTTAGTGTTTTGTAGAAGCGCTTCAGATGATCTCTATCACGGAAACAAAGAAACCAAGCCCCACAAAGGGAAGCCACTTGCTGGGGTCACACAGAACCCACATCTCTCTCCAGTTCCTCTTTGCTCTCTAGCTCCAGAAACCTTGCAGCTGCCAGCTTCTGAGGGTGGGGTCCTGGCCCAGGGTGGGGGGCCCAGAGCCACCCTCAGAATCAACACCCAGATGAGGTGCTGCTCTTCTGGGCCCAGTAAACTGAGCCATGAACTGGCATCTGAGGACAAGCTGGCTGGGTCCTTGGGACAAAGGCGGGGAGAGGCAGAGCCAGAGAATCTTAGACATCGAAGCTGAATGCACAATGGGCTGGTTCACAGAGAAGTCAGATATGGGTCAGCCATGGGGCCCCGGAGAGCAGCGAGAGCTGGGATAGCCGTGGATACCAGAGCCCAGGGCACTAAGCACACAGTGCAGTGACAGGGCACTTAGCCTGTGCCAGGTCCGATGCGAAGGGCCGAAGATTCAGGGAGAAAGAAGACCCGAGCCTGACTTTCATGAGCTTCTGACCCAGTGGAGGAGAGCGACTAGAACACAAATTAGCATAGAGTTCGTAATAAATACCCCATGACAGAGGCAAAGCGACTTGGGAAAACAGTGGAGGGCAATTCCAGGTGCATGAGGGAACCAGGACAGGCTTCATGGGAGGGGCAGGGTGGCTCACATAACTGTGCCTAGAGCAGTAAGAAGTGCACAGCAGCAAATGAGCCTCCGACCACCTCCTGTGTCTCCCGGCACCTGCACTGCAGGACCCGGCCTGGCATTTGAACGCTCTGTTGGTTTATGTCAGCCGTTGCTGGCTCCTCCAAGGTATGCATGCGTGGGTGCAGGGTTGCTATTTAAAGTTCTGGCAGGGAAGATGACCAGAAAGGGACACGGCCCTCTTCCCACCACCCGTGAATCCCCTGCAACCTGATCACACCGCTGGGCAGAGAAAGAGAGAGTAACACACGCCAGATACCCAGACCAGAAAAGAGATACTCCCTTTAGAAAGCTCCATGCGTGTCTGTCTTGATATATTCCCAGCAGCTAGCTCAAGGCTTGCCACAACTAGGCACCATTTGTTTCCTAGGTGGATAGGTGTACGGGCAGATACAGGACTGTGAACATACCCTGAGCAATCAAAGAAGACTTCCTGGAGGAGAAGGCTAAGCTGAGCCCTAAAGGATGAGCAACAGCTGGCCCAAGGGGTGGGGGAGGGAAGGAAAAGGCTTCATACAGAGAAACAGCATGGCAAAGGCCTGGAGCCAAGAGCATATAAGAACAGTCAGGAAAGCAAGCCCAGATTCTTCAGGGCTCTTGCGGATGCCCAAAGTTGCCAAGATCGTGGGATTGTAAGTTGGCAGGAGGGAGGGAGGAGGAGAGGGGAAGGATGGAAGCGGAGCCCCCAGGAAGAAGGGAAGAGGTCCCAGCAGTAAGCTGACACCTTCTCTCCTGCTTCTGCTCCCCCCTCTTCCCTCCTCACCCAGTGCAGTGGTTGAGGCAGCATTTGGGGCAGAGGCTGCAGCTGAAAGATGAGGCCATGCCATGCTGGAGGACAGGAAGTCCAACTGCCGACACAAGGCCGGATCAAAACGCTCCCTTAGGGCTTCCCTGGTGGCGCAGTGGTTGAGAGTCCGCCTGCCGATGCAGGGGACACGGGTTCGTGGCCCGGTCCGGGAAGATCCCACATGCCGTGGAGCGGCTGGGCCCGTGAGCCATGGCCGCTGAGCCTGCGCGTCCGCAACGGGAGAAAACGCTCCCTTAGAGGTGGGCTTGGCCAGCTGCAAGTCGGTCTCTCTCCCATGTGGCTCTTTGCACAACAATAGTAAGTAGCCCGTCAGACTAGTTATCCCAGCACCCTGCAGGATCACAGCCACGGGGAGAGGGCGGCGCAGGGGGGCCCCAGCACTGGTCACATTTAGAGACGCAGGGACAGTCCTTCAAATCACCCAGGGTTCCCATCATTGGTCATTCTCACACCAACCTGGTGAATTTACATCTCCTAGTGACACCTGCACAGCTGTCCCCACTTCTCCACCTCACCCTGACTGCCTGCCACTCCTCTGGCACACAGGTTCCTGGCCTCAAGTACCGGCGAGGGGAGGGGAGAGAAGAGGAGAAAGGACTTTCTACCCTGAAATATTCAGCAGGCCCCAGTGCCAGCTGGTGAGCAGCCTGGACCCCAGGCTCCACCCAGGCTGCTGCTAGAGCAGGAGTCCCGAGGCCGCTCGGGAACCTAAGCCACATGAGTCAGAGAGGTGGCTGCCCAACCAGGACTCCACCTGGAGCAGGCCTGACCCAGGCCTCCCCACCAACACCTGCCACTCTCGCCCTGTCCCCTAAGCGTTCTGATGCTCACCTTCACGTCAAACCCAGAACCTCCCTGTGAAATGAAGGCCACAGAGCCATGCCTCTGGGCCTTTCTATGACACCACACTATTTCTTTATGACTTTGGGCCTCAGGGTCCCCCCTTCTGGAGGGAGAGAGGGAGAACTGACACAGAGATCACAGTAGAAGTAACTGGGGGTGGCCTGGACCAGAGAAAAGAGGGAGTGGCTTGTTCTGTGCCTCTGTGTGTGTGTGTGTGTACACGTGTGTGCACGCATGTGTGTGTTGGGAAGGGGTGCACAGGAGCAGAGTTGGGGTGCTAATAATTGGGAGCATTAGACACAAACTTCAGCTCAGTGGAAGGAAGACCTTTCTCACTCTTCCCTAGCACAGCCAGTACCCGACTGATCCAACTTCGATTATTCAAAAAGTGATACACTTTCAGTAGAAACTGTACTTCGAATTGTACATTTTGATCTTTTCCCGGGCTTGCGATATGCTGTAGGGTCCTCTCTCATGATGCTGGGCAGCAGGGGCAAGCCACAGCTCCCAGGCAGCCACGCGACCACGAGGGTGGTCATCTAATACACTGACGGCGATTCTGTACCCAACCGTTCTGGTTTTCACGTTAAGTACCGTATTCGATACATTACATGAGATATTCAACACTTTATTATGAAATAGGCTGTGTGTTAGATGATTTAGCCCAACAGTAGGCTCCTATAAGAGTTCTGAGCACAGTTAAGGTAGATGAGGCTAAGCTCTGATGTTCAGTGGGGTAGGTGGATTAAATGCATTTTCAACGCATGATGTTTTCAACTAACCATGGGTTTACTGGGAGGTAACCCCACTGCAGGTCAAGGAAGACCTGTATTGTCTTCAGCCACCTTCTTCTTTCCCCCGACCCTTGCTCTCCAAGCATCCAAACTGCTCTTACTGCCCTGCACACGCTACGTTCTCTCCCCTCTGCCCCTCTGTTCCAGCATCCCCTCTACCTAAAGCGCTCTCAGCCCCCTTGTTCTTCCTCAAGTAGCTCTCTCCAGGCAGCTTTTCCTATTTCCTCAACCTGCGTGCCCCCAGAGCTCCTTTACTGCTCCCACTAGAGCATTAGCACTGTGCATGGGGGCTCCAACTCATCCCATAGGATAAGGGACCCCCTAAGGCTCTGCCATCCTAGGGCTCTTGCTTGTAGGATGTCTATGGCTGCTGGTCCGTGGCGACAAGAAAGCTCAGGTCAGCTAGGCAGACAGCAGGGTCTGGGAGCACTGGTGCAGGAGTCCAAAGATGTGTGCCCTAGGTCCTGGCCACCCTGGTCTCCCGGGACCTGATCTGTCCACTTGGGTCATCCAGAACCCTGCAATTCGAATGCCTCTCAGGAAGTAACTCTGGGATGATTACTCATGGGAAATGGGTAGCAACAACAACTACGCCTTGGATCTTTGTCTATAACCACTAGCACTCTCTCCTGGTCAGAGAGGCCACTTGTGCAAAGTGTGTTCCTCAGAGGCCGACAGGCAGGCCACGGCTAAGACTTCTTTGAGTACTGATCCTACATCATATAACACACTGTGCTCTTCAAAAATTGTGAATAGACATCCTTAAGGCCCTTGTTCATTGGGTGGCAAGTCATGAAGATGGGGACAAAGTTTAGCTATCACTGAGCTCAATCACCTCATAATGGAAACTGGGGCCACAGAGAAGGTAAAGAACTCACCCAAGATCACACAGCTTCTGTATTATGTCTGTGGCCAATAGCTCTACGATTGACATGAGGGACCAAAGGGGCCAAATCAGGGGTCCCTTTGTTTTATTCTCCCTTTTCAACCCCACTGTTCCAGTGACCACGTCTTTTTCTCTAAGGCCAGCCAACAGGGCAAACCCTGGCCCAGAGCAACACCTAGCTCTGACCAAGGACGGAACCTAATCCTGGCCACACACAGGAGTAAAAGCTCTGATACACCTCAAATTCCACAGCCCAGCAAAGCGCTCAGACAGCATGAAAGACTGGTGTCTCTCAAGCCAGGGAAACTTAATCCCAAATGCATGTGACAGAGAGGACCCAAATCCACCTCCAGAGCAGAGAGGACCCTCTCTAATGCTTTTGCCTATCCAGTATCCATCTCCCTTCCTGGGGGAACCACTCTTGGGCCAGGCAGTTCAGGTGGGACCAGCTCTACCACCTGGATCCAAGTTACCCAGGCCCAGCCAATGAAAACCAAACCCAAGATTTTCCCTGGTATAGTTTGGTATAAATTATGTTGTATCCTGCATGCTGCCCAGGAAGCAGAATGGAAGCCTAGAGCTGCTGCTGATGGCTAGTATGAACAATTAAGGAAGAATGTGTCCAAGAATGAAGCCACCCAGAGGAGGCCCAGTTCACGGAGGCAGGATCCTGACAATATCACATGGGCCCCTGGATCCAGCCAGACCTGAAGCCCTGGGCTTCTCAGTCATGTGAGCCAATACACCTCCTTTCTGCTTAGGACGTTGTGTGTTGTCATCGGTCACTTGCATCTGAAAGAGCTGTGACTTATATAATAGGAGCAAGCAAAGCCTGAGAACCTCTCCCGCTCTGGTACCAGGGATCTGTGCTGCAGGCACAGTGACTCTGGGAGAAGCCCAGGCCCAGGGGAAGGACTATAGGAGGGAAGCCTCCTTACCTGTGCTAGCTTGGCCATGGTCTCGAGTTCTGCAGCAGGCAACACTGTGGAGAGAAGAGAAATGCCATGAGATTCCTCTGCACTCTGATTCCCTCCATTCTTTCCCCTAAATTTCCTCAGCCTCATTCCTTTCAAGGGAGAGTGTGCTCCCGCAGCTGTTTTCCAGCTGCCTCCAGCCCTTCAGGTTAAATCACACCCAAAGACCCAGCTCAGGGCCAGGCACAGTTTTTGGAGGATAATGGATGGACTAGCCAGTGTCCAGATGCTCACAGCAGGATGGGAAAGACTCCTGGAACCAGGAGAACTTGAAAGAGGGAAAGGGCACGACCACTAACCAGCACAACTCCTCCAGGCCACGCAGGGCACTTTCCCAGATGCTGTCTCACTTAATCCTCACAGCAATCCTTCCTGGAGTCAAATTCCCCTTTTTTATAGAGGAGGAAACTGAGGATGGGGGTTCAGGGAGGTTAAATAATTTGCCCAAGATCATACATCTTAAAACTGAATTCACTATATACGAAATAAACAACAAGGACCTACTGCATAGCACAGGGAATTATATTCAATATCTTGTGATAACATAAAATGGAAAAGAATCTGAAAAAGCTGAATCACTCTGCTGTACACCTGAAACTAACACAACATTGTAAATCAACTATATTTAAATTAAAAAAAGACCCTGAATTCAACAAAGTCTAGATCCCAGGGTCCATGCCATCTGCACCATGCATGCTCTCTTTCCAAGTCACCAAGAACAGTCCCAGAATTCGGGGCTTAACAGTCTGTAGATGGGCACCCTCAGGGGCTCTGGGTCACCTGTTGCAAATATCTGACGGGCTATGGTTTCTTTAGCATCTACTCCTATTAGGCACTGCTCTGGGCACTGAGGATATACCAGTAAATAAAAGAGACTTTCTAAAACATGTGCTTTGCTGGAGCTTCCTCTACAATGGGGAAGGATAACAAACATATGATAAAAACTAAGAAGAAAAGATGAAGCTTGGCTGGGAGAGAGTGACAAGGGGTGTGATCTCAGGTGGAGTGGCCAGAGGCCTCATGAACCACGTGGCTACCTGAAGGCAGTGAGGTCAGTGTGGCTGATACAGCGGCAGGGAGCGGGGTGGGGACACTGGTAAGACGTGGCATCAAGGGACCAGTGCCTAAGGCCACTGTAAAGACTTGGGTTTTTCTCTGATAGGACAGATCATGGGTGAGGGTGGGCAACTGAACAAACAGGACACACGATCTCACTGAAAGGGGTGTCAGGACACAGGGTCTGCAGTGAAGGAATAAGAAACAAAGATATCTTATCTAAAAAGAAAGGTAAAAAGGGACATTGCTGCTTTGGAAAGGGGTCAGAGAAGGGGGAGCGGGGGAGCTACTGAGCACTCTCTGCAGGAGGGCAGAGAGGGAAGAGCCACCATCTTCTTGGGATGTGAGGAGAAAGAAGGACCAGTGCTGTCCATTGTAGTCAGGACTGCACGGTTCGATCTTTTTAAACCATGTCTATGTATTACTTTTTTAAAGTAAAAATAACAAACGCTATCAGACTTATATCCAGTAAGAGCTACAAGGAACTGAACTAGAACAGAAGGTAGAAACAAAGGAGATGCGTAACCTCAGTGTTTTCCAGTTCTTCACATACCATCACCCCTACCCCACCCCACCCTGCCAAAGAAACAAACAAACAAACAAACAAAAAACACTGAGGGGAAATCAGCCCCTGATCTCAGCCCATAATCCTGCTCTCTCACTCTGGGGCCACAGGAGACATGTGACACAGCAGGGAGAACACAGGTTTGGAGTCAGACAGACAGACCTGGATTCAAGTCCGTTTTGTCACTTACCAGCTATGTGACCTTGGGCACGTTGCTCATCTCTGAATTCAAGCTTATCTTTAAGTACAGAACTGGGGCTTTCCCCTTCCTGCCTTGGAGAGTTGGAGGATGAGACCCAACTTATGTCAAGGCCAGGCCAGAGATGTAAATGGTAGCATTCAGTGTGCTAGGGGGACATTCTGAGGACAGGGTTTTGTCATGTTTACCCATGTGTCCCCACTGCCTGAATACAAGTCCCCCAAACTACAGTCAGCAGACAGATGTGAGATGATGGGCTTGGGAGTGAAGAGCAGAAGGCAGTGACCTGCCTGTAACCGCAGCGAGCTGACAGCAGAGCTTGAGGAAACCCTGCTGTTTCCCTGACAACCAGGGGCCCTTTGGTACAAACTTGAGCTCTCCTCAGGAAATAGAAACTCCCCCGAGGGGGAGCGGGAACCCACATCTACCCTAGGGTCTGGCCAGGAGCCAGCTCTGGGTTTCCCCCGGTCTGGGGGATGGTATGGGCAAAATACATGCGACACAGCAGGGAGAACATAGGTTTGGAGGGAGCTCCAAGGCCAGCAGAGAAAAAGGGACTGCATGAGGCCCAGGAAGTCAGCTGAGGCCTGTCACCTGCACCTCCAGCCTCGAAGCATTTTCCTTTGGCCTTGTTGCTGGAAACTTCAGCTGCTGGCGGCAGCCCAGGCCCATCTGGACGGCTCAGAGGAGGAGCCTCCAAGTCTTTGGGAAAATACGCTCAGCTCTGAGAGCAGTTTATATGTGCCTCTTGTGAGTGCACGTCTTGTGTATACGTGGAAAGCAAACTTCCAGAACTAGATGTTCTGACTGCAGTTCAGGGGGGCCAGGCTCCCACAGCCCCTCCTCTGAGGTTTCAGGGAAGCTCTGGAGCTAATCACAGAGGCGCCATCTACCCTGGCTTTACGAGGGGCTCTGATCCCTCCCAGGGCGACCCAGACCACACTTCTCAGGTTGCCTGAATAAATGTTTTATATCCAATGTCTCAGAACCCCAGAGGGCCCTTAACAATCACTTCCAAGCCGCTCACTTTCTAGATAAGTAAAGGCATCTCAGGGAGGATAAGTGACTTGCCAGGCCCAGACAATGGCTGACATCCCTGCATCCCACCCCCGGGTAATAACACGCTGGGACGTTAGGAAGAGGCCGAAGGAAAAGACCCAGGTTCTGGTTCCCAGCCTGCCCCTCTGTAACCTCAGACAAGCCAGGTTGTCTCTCTAGCCCTCAGTTTCTGCATCTGCACAATGTGGACAATATCACTCCCTCCTTGGGAAAACCCAGAGTGGATGTGAGAGGCCTTTGTAGGTATCAACCAGGGATTTTCACAGCAAAATCTCAGAATAACAGTCCTAGGAGAGTTCTCCCCCAAGGCCACAGGACTCCTCTCTATCCCCCCGCCCCCAATAGGCAAGTTTCACCATCTTGGTTGAAATAGCTTCTCAAGACTGGCAGGCATGGCCACTATACACCAGTGCCTCTCTCCTCTCAGGAACCCTGAATCTCTTTGGACCTGGATTTCCATGAAGGCTCATCATGGAAGATCATTCCAGAAACCCATTTTCCAGAAACCCATTCAACGATAGAGCTGATGGTGGCCTTGTGCTGCTGTGGCCACCTCCTGCCTCAGTCCTTTAGGCTGCAAGCAATCAGGACTCGCTCCAGAAGGAACACTCTGGGGTAGAGAATACCAGGGCTGGCTCAACCACCACTGCCTAACTATAGCATTGGGGAAACCGAGAGCCAGACAGAAGGTCTTGTCCAAGTCCTGCAGAAGGACTGAGTCACAGCTCTGCTCCCCACCAATTAGTAATTTTGTAAGTTACCTAAATATGAATCTCAATTTCCACATCTACAAGATGCATATGAAGTCCCAAACATTTACAAAGGAGGCAGGGTGGCATTGTAATAAAGAATGTGGGCTTTGCAGTCGTGGCCTGAGTTCAAATCCTGACTGCTCATGACCTCGGGGGAGTTACATCATTTCTCTCTGACTCGGTTTCTTCATCTCAGAAATGATAATCTCATAAGGTTTTTGTGAAAGTTCAATGAAATAAGGCAGGTAAAATACTTAGCATGGTCAGGTTCGGAGTAGATGTTTAATAAGTGGTAGCTTCTGTTATCACAATCACCGTTATTAGAGCAGTGGTCTCCAAAGTGGGGTACTGGGCACAGTGATCCATTGGGGTGCAGAATGAGAATATTACAACTTTCTAAATTGATCTTGCCCTTTCATGTTCCATTGTTGATGTTCGCTATACATATATAAAGTTAAAGATGCGTATTAGGGCTGATACAAGTACACAATCAAGAGTTTGGACTTGGGACTTCCCTGGTGGTACAGGGGTTAAGACTCCGCACTCCCAATGCAGGGGGCCGGGGTTCGATCCCTGGTCAGGGAACTAGATCCCACATGCATGCCGCAACTAAGAGTTCACATGATGCAACTAAGGAGCCCGCCTGCCGCAACCAAAAAAAAAAAAAGTTTGGACTCGATGGAATGAAGCAGAGGAAGGAGAAGAAAGAGGGGAGAAGAAACACCGGCATAAGAAAAAGCATTTCTATTCTCAAGACGTAGCCTGTGGGCTTTGGTGGAACAGAGCGTACTTCTGAGAGGAGAGAGGAGATGTTGAGTATTAGGGGGTGAGATCAGGTGTGGAGGGTAAGGGCAAATTGAGAAAAATTTTATAACTTGGAAGATCATGCAAAAAACAATCACCCAGACCCCTGCGCCCCAGGAGTGCCGGAGGGACTCTGCCCACTCATCTCCAACGGCCCCCCTTCGATGCAGGCCCTCTGAGCTCCGCACTCATGGCCGCTGACACCTGTCCTGATTTGTCTGCCTTCGCCTTCCACCTCTTCACCCACTACCACACCCTCTCCCCCCTAAACCAGGAATCTCTTCCACTGGCATTTTCTAACCAGCCTTCTAGCAACAAAACCAGTGCTTTTTCAATTCTGGCTTTATTAATACCACCTGGGGAGTTTTTTGAACTTACCAACACATAAGGCCACCCCCAGAGATTCAACAGGCCAGGGATGAAGCCTGGGCTTTGGTAATTTTTGAAAACTTTCCTAGGTGATTCTGCTAACTTTTCTAGGAAGCCAGGAGGGATTTCTCCCACCTCTGAACCACAGTGTGACTCTAAAACCATCTACTCGTGAGTGGCTTGGGTCAACCGTTGTGGATTTATCATTCCTCAATTAGATGGAGGCTGCTTGTCTCCAAGGTATTGTGAGAAAAAAAAAAATCTGTAAAAATGCACGATAATTCTTAGAGACATGCTCATTCTGTCCCATCTGATAAAGGTTCAGTGGACTTCCCTTCCCTTCCCCCACCTCTGGTGGAAAAACAAGTTTGCCTCCATTTGTACATTCCTTTCAACATAAAGGCATCCGCTGATTCTCTTCTGAGCTGGTTCTAACATCTGCCTGGTCCAGTCACTGATTATTGAGTAGAATAAAATCTTTAGCACACGATCATTTTTATATCTGAGGAATGATTTTACCTTTTCTTTAAAATTATTGTATATGCTTCCTTAATGTACCCTTACTACTAAGTGTGGTTCATAAGGATTGTTGAGTGAAAGGTACTGAGTGGTTTTCATGCTTTCTTTAGTGACTCCTTTGAAAACTCATAGAATAAAAAGGAATCACCTTGCCTACTGGTTTTCAGACTCATTAAACAGCCAGGGGAGGAAATAACTTGAGGGGTTAAGTAACTTGCCCAGCTCATAAAGAAAGTTAGTGATTAAGCAGAGGCTCACTTTTCAAAACCTATTTATTGAGCGCCTCCTGCATGCCCATTGGCAGGAGTTGGGGGTAGAACAGACAATGAGACAGACGAATCTCCCACCCCAACAAAGCTGACAAATTTTTGTGCAGTGATCTGCAAATTTTTTTGATCCTATACACCACCAGTAACTAAGGGAAAAAAATGGTCATTCATCATGATAAACAAACATATACATTTTTAAGCATAAGATTAAAAGCATATATAATAAGAAGTCTAAGTTTCTTCCGGCATCCCAGAAAATCATCTTAGTGCCTCCCAGGTTGTATGTACCCCCCTTTGCAGGCCCCTGGCCTACAAAATCTAGATCCTTCCCTTTCCCCTTTCCTGATGGCTCCTCCCCCAGTCTGCTGGGAGACACCAAAGACCAGCCCCTCCGCCCTCCAGGACCTGCCTTTAATGAAGCCAGAGTAAATGCCATTCCTGGCCCTGTGCCCGGGCACACCCCCCAGCTCACAGCACTAGGGTTTCTTAGAGAGCAGAGTCTTTCCCTCTCCTGACCCAGAATCATTGATCCTCAGGCAGGATAAGGTCCCAGGATATGGTCCAGGGGCCCCGGGTTTGGAGTTGGACTGGCCTGGGTTGGAATGCTCAGGTCACTTTTGTGAGAGATAGCAAAGCATAGTGTCTCCCAGTACAGAGGCAGGAGCCAGACTGCCTGAGATCAGAGCCTGACCTGTTATTTAGGAGCTGTGTGGCCTTGGGCACATACTTAACCTCAAATGTAAAATGGGGGATAAAAATTATGCTCACCTCAGAAGAGTTGTGGTGAGCGTGAAAAGAATTAAGACATATCTAGTGCTCAGAAGACGCCCTGGCACACAGGACACCCTATGTAAGTGTTAATATTCTTTCTACCCTAAACTTTTGAGGGCTGAGTTTCCACATCTGCAAAATGGGCATGGTAACAGCATCTAACATAGGGTTCAGCCAAGGCCTGGTGAGTTAGAAGCGTTCAATAAATAATAAAAATGACTATTTTACTATTATTTACAAGGACACCCATTTTGCAGATGAGGAACCTGAGGCTCGGATCACCTGCTTTCTCAAGCACTACACCCTTCTGTGGCACCACACCACAGAGCACTTGATTCTCTGGGCAGGGCACTCTACAGTTTACAAGGCACTTTTTCACATCTCCCATCTTATAATCTCATGAGGGGGCTATCAACCTCATCCTCATTTTACAGGTGGGGGATCTGAGGCTCCAAGAACCCAAGGACAGGCACTCCTCCTTAGCCAGTCTGGGGGTGGGGTGAGTGGGGAGGGTTCTCAACCCCAGGAGGAAAGGGGGTATGGCTGGATTCCAAACCAAGAAGTTTAAAAGGATGAATAAAGGCACCCTCACCCAAGACTTCCTCTCCTCTTTTGAGAGGGAGGTAGACGGACATGCTTGCTCGAAAATCAGGGTAGAGACCACATCCTGTGCTTTGTCCCCACCCAGGAAGCATCTTAGAGGGGTTGGGTGGGGTGAGGCTGGTGACACTACTGGACCTCCCTGGAAAATTCTAGAATGGCCATGAAGAAAAGCCAGGCAACTCCAACCTATTTTACCAGCTGGGTGCCCTGGGCACAGCTCTTGTCCCTCTAGAGAGGCAGGCACTAAGGCTCAGAGGGGTAGGCGTGTCCCCAGGGCTCCAGGTGGTTAGTGGCAGGGCAGAGGCTGGGACTGGGTGTGGCTGGAGCCTGGTGGCCCAGGGCTCCCTCTGGGTGCTGCAGTGCAGATGGTCCAGACGCTGGCGGCTACCCAACACTGCAGAGCTCCCTGACCCTGTCCCAGGAACAAGCCCCAAGAGGCCAGGTCCCCGACTTCCCAGGAACAGCCCCCTCCTCTGCACATTCACATCCACAGTCTGCCCCAGCAACAGCTGTGACCCTTACCCAGAAACCACAAATATTTTCTGTATCCCAGCAGCCCGCGCCTCGGGAACAAGGAGTGGAAGGCAAAGAAAGATGTCTGAGTGAATGTCACAGCTGCATAGGGGGATAGAGGCCTCTGCCCCACCCTACTCCCACCATCCTAAATCTTAGAACAGTTGAATTCTAGAACACCAGCACTGCAAGGGGCAGCCAGTTCAGCAGACTTCGCCACAGAATGGTAACTAAAGCACAGAGAAGGAAGGGGCTTGCCCAAGGACCCCTGGCACCTGGAACTGTGACCCAGCTTTCCACTGGCCCCTAGGCCAGTGCCCTCTGCCATGGCACAGGGCCTGCCAGCCAGAGGGGCAGGGTCCATGGCAGCTGAAGCTGGGCAGTCATTCACCTCCAAAGGGAGGGCTAAGCAGGTCACGATATCGCATTTGGGTCAGTGGGGCGGGCAATTTAAGGTGTGCTTTGGGTAGAGGGGAGAAGGGGAAGTGAGGGAAAAGGGCAGACCAGGGAAACCAGAGTTCTTTTACAAACCCAGAAGCCGTATGTCCAAATTTGGAATTGTCGGGGAAGACCCACCAGAGTTTAGAGAAAAGGAGGGGGAGGGAGGAAGCAAAGGGTGGATCCTCCCAAAGGACCCACACCCCCACCCCCACCCCATCCCCTTGCACGGCCTAGGGTAGGCCAGGCTTCCCAGGCCTGTAATCAAGACTTCCAAACCTGTAATCATTCCTTGCAGCTGACAGATAAATCAATTTTCACAGCCATTGTTTCCTCTGAGAGGCTGGGTTTATCAGCTCTGGACTTGGGGAAGGAAACTGAGGCTCAGACAGGGAAAGCTACGGATTCAAGGTCACACTGCACGTTGTTGGTGGAGCTGGGATTCCGACTCAAGGTATTTCACGCCCATGCTCGCATCTGCGGAGTCATCTGAAGCCCCCAAGTTTGGAAAGGCCGAAACTGGGCTGAGGGGGCGCAGGAAGAAGGGTGGGGCCTCTGGCCCATCACAAGGCCCCTGGAGCCCTGCTGGAGTCTCCTTTAGAGGCGAGGAGTGGCCCCAAGAGGGCGGGAGGGTCCACTGGGGCCCTGAGGTGTGGACAGCCGGTCCCCCATCAGTCTGCACGCAAAGAGCCCTGCCCCAACGACCACCATTTCAGGTGCAGCGCAGGGTCTGACTCTTCATGCTCTCAGTCTTCGGCTTCAGCTACACCCTTCCCTGCGGGTCCGTCCCCTGTCCAGCTGTCTCCAACCCCGGGCCTTCAGAGTCGCTTTAGTCCCGCAAAGCACGGCCAGCAGCTTGCGTGGCCCCGGCCCAGGTGCCCCCCGCCCCTCCACCACACCCTCTGCAGAGCCGGCCCTCCCCTCGCCTCCCTTCCCTTCCCCTCCTTTCTCTTCCCTTCCCTCCCGCCCGCCGTCCGCCTCCGCTTCCCCGCCTGCGGCAGTAGATTTGCTCCACTATGCTGCGCAGACGCGCCCTGCCCGCGACCCACTCGGGTTCCCGGTCCCCGCGGCCCCCACCTCCCGCGCCCCTCCCCGAAGCCGGCGGCAGGCGTGGGTCAGCGATGGCTGGGCATTTATGGCTCGCCCCCCGCATCCCTGAAGCCCGCCGGAAGGGGTGGGGGTCCACTGGAGCGATCCCGTCTCCTACCTCAACCTACTCACCGCGCGGCGGAAGCCTCCTGTAGCGGACGGACAGACGAGCAGGCGGACGCGCGGACGCGGAGCTCGCTGGGTCAGAGCCCGTTAGCAACAGCAGCCGCAGCGCAGGGGCGGGCCGGGAGAACAGTCCTCGGCTCCCGGGCCGGACACGTGGCGCGCGGGGCCCAATCGGGCTCGTCCCGCCTCCCCCCCTCCCCGCCTCCCCCCCTCCCCGCCTCCCCCCCTCCCCGCCGACCCCACCCCCCACCCCCCACCCCCCAGCCCCCGCCAAGTTCATTCGCTCCTGGAATCTTAGAATGTCACCAGCCGGGAGGGGCCTCGCCCGGAAAAACTCCGTCTCTGCTCAGACCCCAGACCTGCGACCTGCAGAGGGGAGGAGGATTTGGCCAAGGTCACTCGGCCCGTTCAGGGCTGGAAGTCAAAGCTCCCGACTCCAGTTCTGGACACTGTCCCCAAATTCCTACTGCTCACCAAAGATTTGTTGAGAAACAGAACCTTGAGGCTTGATAAAATTAAGGCCAAGCACTTAATCTGCCTGATCAGATTCTGTCCCTCCACAGCCCCTTCAGGTCTGTGACATTACTTAGCTACTTTCCAGAGGAGAGCCCAGAGAAGCCCAGTGTTTAAACGAAGGTCACACAGCTAGTAAGTTGTGGAGCCGGATTCAAACCTGTGCCAGGTGACTCCAGAGGGGCGCTTGCTCTAGCTTGGCTCAGGAGAGTACATAGTCCAGAAGAAAGGGAGACAGACCACCAGTTATAATCCGGGGCTGTGGAAAACCATAGAATAATAAAAAAGTGATAAACTCTTTGGGAATCCAGAGGAAACTGAGAATGACTGTCCCCCAGGGGATTTGTAAAGACTTCCTGGAGGAGGTGATGCTGCAGTGAAATCAGTAGTACTTCCCACCCACCCCCCCCTTAGAAATTCTTCTTTGATGGAAAGATGGCAACCCTGGGCTGCTGAATCTTCATAGGCAAGACTCTTAGATGCCCTGATTTTCAATTAGCTCAAGCAAAAGATAGGGATGATCAATGCGCTTTCCAAAGACTGTCTTCAACCTCTCACTAGTTAGAGAACTCTAAGCCTTTTTAGCAAGGGGACCTAGTATGTTCTTTCATCTATACATCCCCCCAACATTTATTGAGTACCTGCTGCATGCTGGGCACTGAGCTGGGAGACTGAAGTGAGCAAATGGGAAATGCTGCCTAGACCTGCCCGCATGGAGCTTCCACTCTTATGGAAGGCAGATGGTTAGGTCTTTGTTACAATAAGGTTTAGGCAGTCATAATCTGGAAACTATAAAGTGCTATGATGGCCACAGCAGATGGATCCCACCTAACCTAGACCTTTGAATGAGAGTAGTGTTGTGACCAAAAGATGAATGCAATCTAGTAGGAGACTAAGAAGAAATTAAAATAGATAAATAAATAAATAAAGTAAGTAATTACCTTAAGATGAGATCTGCTGTTAGTATTCAACAGAAGTGTTACCGATCACAAGTTCATGTGTCCAAAGTAGAGTGACACCAAACACACTGAAACATCAGAGTTGGAGCAGAGAAAGGTTTATTGCAGGGCCAAGCAAGGAAAATGGGTGGCTCATGCTCAAACTCCCCAATTGTTTGGGGGGGAAAATTTTTAATAGGCAAAATTTGGGGTGAGGGCTGCAAGGTGTGTGACTTTCTTCTGATTGGCTGATTGTGAGGTAACAGGGTGGTGCCAGGAATCTTGTGCTCAGGCTGAAGTTAACATCCTCCTCCTGGGTGGGGGCCTTAGTTCCTGCAGAAGAACTCAAAGATATTGTTATGAGGGACTTCCCTGGTGGCGCAGTGGTTAAGAATCCGCTTGCCAATGCAGAGGACACGGGTTTGAGCCTTGGTCCGGGAGGATCCCACATGCCGCAGAGCAGCTAAGCCTGTGTGCCACAACTACTGAGTCTGCACTCTAGAGCCCGTGAGCCACAACTACTGAGCCTGCATGCATAGGGCTAGTGCTCCACAACAAGAAAAGCCACCGCAATGAGAAGCCTGCACACTGCAACAAAGAGTAGCCCCTGCTCTCTGCAACTAGAGAAAGGCCGCGTGCAGCAATGAAGACCCAACGCAGCCAAAAATAAATAAATAAATTTATTTTAAAAAAAGAAAAGATATTGTTATGTATGTTTCTTCAGGAAGAACCAGGACCCTGACCCAAGGCTGCACTGTTTCTTCACTGCTCCTCCCTTGTTTCTGCATTCCCTCCCTTCCCTGATTAGCAACTGTTTGAACCTGCTTCTAAATAAAGCCTATTTTCTACAAACAAGAAATGGGGACACAGAAAAGATTTGTACCTGGGAGCCCCACAGGGTCCTGCTTGGCTTCAGAAGCAACACCTTCTGAGATAGGATATGAGGAGGCTGGCCCCAGCAAGGATAGAGGTGAGGTTTCCTCAAGCATCATAATAGTATGTGCTATTTATTGAGCATTTTGTATGAGCCAGGCACTGTTGTAAGTACTTTACTTGCAATGTCACGTTGAATCCTCACAATTCATTAGTAAATATTTATTCAGCACCTACTGCATGCCAGGCACTATTTTAGGAGTTTTATTAGTAAACAAAATGAAGATCTCTGCCCTCATGGAATCTGCATTCCAGCAGAGGGAAGATAGACACACAATAAGTAAACATGACAATATGTTAGAAGGTGACAAGTGGTGTGGACAATAAGAAGAAGAAGAAGCAGATGAAGTGTCCCAGGATGATATGGGAAGTTGCAGTATTATGTAGGGTGTTCAGCAGAGGCCTCAAAGAGAGGGTGAGATTTGAACAAAGACATGCAGGAGGTGAGGAAGGTAGCAGAGCTGATGAGAGATCTGTGGGAAGAGTGTTTTAGGCAGAGGAAACAGCTGGAACAAATGCTCCAGGAATATTGAAGGAACAGCAAGGAGGCCAGTGTGGCTGGAGTGGAGTGAGCCAGAGGGAGAGTAAGGGGGCAGGAAGGTAGTGAGGGGACAGGCATGGGCAGGGGGATGAGAAGACGTAGCTCTTAGGTGTAAAGGCAGGAACAGAGAGACGTCCCAGCTATAGAAGAGACAGAGAAATTTGCACTTCATTTGCCTTTTGTTCCATTTGGTCCCTCAGTGGATTGGATGATACCTACCCCGTTGGTGAGGGCAAGCCTCTGTACTCAGTCTACTGAATCAAATGCTAATCTCTTAGCTAATCAAATGCTGATCCTCACAGATACACTCAGAAATAATGTTTTACCTAGCTCTCTGGGCAGAGCAATGTGAAAGGAAAATCGAAATGGACTTGGTATTGTTAAGAGAGCTCTCTAAATATGGAGCCTGGAGGCCACTGAGGAAGTGTGACTTATGCTTGTCTTAGCCTAGTTGGAATCTGATCTTTTGACTTATTGTTCTCCAGAATATCTATTGTCATCCAGAGCCTGGTACTCAAAGTACTCATCAGACCCTTACCCTTAAACAACTCATAATAGCCATCCCGTAAGGACAAATATTTACTTTCTTATGTCAGAGTCCAGCCTCATGGCTGTTTTTTTTTTTTAAATACAAGTACAATTTTCCCTTACTTTTTTTTTTTTTTTTGGCCGTACCACATGGCTTGCAGGATCTTAGTTCTCTGACCAGGGATTGAACCCACACCCTTGGCAGTGAAAACGTGGAGTCCTAACCACTGGACCGCCAGGGAATTCCCAGCCTCACCGCTTTTGCCTTTATAAGCCCTGATTCTTTCTCTTCCTTGGAGCACTCTTTCAGTTATACTGGAGTCTGTGTCTCCCAAATTGCAGTTCTGAAGACCAAATAAACTCTCTTCTTATCTGCAGCCTTCTGCATGTCTTTGGTTGACCTGGTGTCAGACAAATGGGATACAGAGTGACCTGCCTTCTCCCTAACTCCAGCATCACTATGATGGGAATAAGGTACCTCTAAGAGTCCTTTGTGCTCTGTTGTTTCTTAGGTGGTCCTGACTCATAGTGGTAAGTTTTGTACCTGAACCTCCCACCTTGGTAGAAGTTCTACTCTATTTGGGTATCCTCTGTGCTGGCTTCTGTTTTCAGGACTTTGTTTCCCATTTTGGTCTGGTGACTAATCACTCTTAGAAAAATGGAAAATTCACTCTCTAAGGGTAAGGCTGTAGAGCAGCCCCTTTCTGGAACTCCTGTTGGATTTATGTGTAAAAACTATGTATCCTAGTCTTGCAAGTATTGATCTTACTGGACTATGATTACCTGGGATGATTTACAATTAAATTGGCCAAACTGGGTCTCACTTGAAATTTCTAAATTAGTTTATCTGCACAGTTAATTAGAAAAAGGATGTAAGACAACAAATAATGGGAAGCCTATTTCAATTGGTATTGGAAGCCTCAAAACATCATAATGAACCCACGGTTGCTTCCCTCAGAGAAACTCCTAATTATCTCAAAGGATTTCCACATTGGAAACATCCTCTGAGGCTGCTGAGAGCTCTCTCTCCGGCTTCCTCTGTTCCTCCCTGTTCCTCTGAATATCTACCACGATGCTCTCCTCCCTGCTAGCCATCTCACTCTGAACTTCCTTTTTTTTTTTTTAACACTGAGATTTATCCCCTGCAGAAGGCTAGCCATACTGACTTTTCTGTAATGACAGCCCCCTTTTTTGTTTTTTTTTTTGTGGTACGCGGGCCTCTCACTGTTGTGGCCTCTCCCGTTGCGGAGCATAGGCTCCGGACGCACAGGCTCAGCGGCCATGGCTCACGGGCCCAGCCGCTCCGTGGCATGTGGGATCTTCCCAGACCGGGGCACAAACCTGTGTCCCCTGCATCGGCAGGCGGACTCCCAACCACTGTGCCACCAGGGAAGCCCTCTGACAGCCCCTTTTAAAACCAGATCTAATGCTTTTAGATGGGTGGATCAACCTACAATGTCGTTTAAGTTACATCTTACAAATCTTTGCACAACTATAAATGCAGCTCTAGAGACAGTTCAAATTCTACCCATTCTTTTTCATGGATCCCAAAACCTCCCCTTTTATCTCAAAAGGCTTGTAGCCTCTCTGAGAACTCTTACCTAGGCCATCTCCAATTTCCAAGACAGGAGGCAAAAAAAAAAAGGAAAAGAGGCCTTTTTAAACACGAACTGCCTAAAGGACACTCTTGCCCAAATAGCCTCCTTAAAACTGCTTGTCAAGGGCACATACAGATCTTAAAAACCTTCTCTACAAATAGTGAAAGACTTTGGTCATCTGAGTGAGTAGGCAATTTATTCCAACTGTTATTTATAAGCTAGTGAGGCGTTGTGTTTTTTTTTTTTTTATTTGTTTGTTTTGTGGTACGCGGGCCTCTCACTGTTGTGGCCTCTCCCGTTGCGGAGCACAGGCTCCGGACGCGCAGGCTCAGCGGCCATGGCTCATGGGCCCAGCCGCTCCGCGGCATGTGGGATCCTCCCGGACCGGGGCACGAACCCGTGTCCCCTGCATCGGCAGGCGGACTCTCAACCACTGCGCCACCAGGGAAGCCCTAAGCTAGTGAGTTTTTTTGTTTTTTTATTGAAGTATAATTGATTTACAGTGTTGTGTTAGTTTCAGTTGCACAGCAAAGTGATTCAGTTATATATTCTTTTTCAGATTCTTTTCCTTTATAGGTTATTACAAGTTATTGAATATAGCTCCCTGTGCTGTACAGTAGGTCCTTGTTACTTATCTATTTTATTTTTAAACTTTTTTTATTATTTATTTTATTATTTATATTTGGCTGTGTTGGGTCTTCGTTGCTGCGGGTGGGCTTTCTCTAGTTGCGGAGAGCAGGGGCTGCTCTTTGTTATGGTGTGCAGGCTTCTTATTGCGGTGGCTTCTCTTGTTGTGGAGCACGGGCTTTAGGAGCGTGGGCTCTAGGAGCGCGGGCTTCAGTAGTTGTGGCTTGTGGGCTTAGTTGCTCTGCAGCATGTGGGATCTTCCTGGACCAGGGCTGGAACCTGTGTCCCCTGCATTGGCAGGCGGATTCTTAACCACTGCACCACTAGGGAAGTCCCTATCAATTTTATATATAATATTCTGTATCCGTTAATCCCAAACTCCTAATTTATGCCCCCCCCTTCACCTTTGGTAACCACAGGATTGTTCTCTATGTTTATGAGTCTGTTTCTGTTTGGTAAATAAGTTCATTTGTATCTTTTTTTAAGATTCTACAAATAAGCGATATTATATATTTGTCTTTCTCTGTCTGATTTACTTCACTAAGTATAATAAACTCTATAAACTAGTGAGTTTTATACCTAGTAATATAATCAGTATTATACCTGATTCATGACTAAAATTTTAAAATGAAAACTATGAGATCTTTGTGTCTATTTGTGTATATATCTATGTATGCACATTATAGATAATGGTATTTTTTCTACCTTCAGATGGTGTTGCTAAAACTAATTTGTAAAAGAACTCTTTAATTGGCTTAAAACAAAAAAGCAGTATATAAATTGAGTATACTCGCCAAAATATAACAGAAACTAAGCCAAATGTTTTTCAAGTTCACATGATCTAGGATTAATCTACAGTAAATAAAGCTAATTTAACTTTGTTGTTTTGATTAATACAGATGGGTCTTTAGAGTTATCAACATTAAGTACAATACTTTTATTGTATGTAGATTAACTAAAAGTCAAATAAGTTCATGTTATCTCTGTTACAAGATTTGTCAGCAAGAATAATAACTTGGTATGGTAAAATTTTCTTAAGTAAATGTAAATGTGATAAGAGTTTAGGTGAACGCTTTAAGAATAATTATGTTTTATGGTATGTCTACCTAAAAACAGTTTCCTTAAATCTTTTTGGGAACTTGAAACTGTAGAGTTTTGCTAAATTAAGTTGAATGATAGAAATTTATTGAATATCTAGATCAATCCCAAATTAAAAAGATACTGAGACATTAATTACTGAGCATAGGCATCCTTTAATAAAGATGTTTGGAACTATTAGTAAATATCTTTGGTGCCATGCTGAGAAAATTTTCTATGAGAAAGCACATGTTTCTAGAAATTATAAAAAGTATTTATAAGTTTGCCAATCTACAGAATACTAATGTAAACGTTCATAATTGCTTACTTCTTAGTTTTCACTAGAAATTAAGGTTTTTAAGGGTTAAGAATTTTAATTAATATATATAATTAAAACTACTAAAATTAATAAGGAAAACATCTTTGTATGCAAGGGGTTTTTTTGTAAAGGTGTAAGGAATGGAAATGCATTTTGTTAAGGGAAAAGAAGGTGATTTTGTCTTAAAGCTGGTTATTTCTAAATGGGAAAGAAAACAAGGGACAAATAAAATGGATATAGAAGGTTATAAAAGGTTTACAAAAAAAGGAATCTTGAGGAAGAACTTTTTGTCTGATCGGGACTGGCTAAAATTGGAATAAATTTAATTAAATGAATGCATTTTAATACCAAAAGTAAGCTGGTGCAAAATTTAAATTTGGTTTTTCAGTCTGTTAAAAGGACAGCTTTTTCCTATTGGTCTGCTCTTGATAATAAGAGATTATAAAAGGTAGATCTTATGCTTTGCCAAAATTACACCTTATTTTCTATGTTGTCTTTATCAGGTCTTTAATTACTTAAGTAAACCTAGTCTTCTCGATATTAAAAAAGCTAAGTTTTGCTCAGAACTATATAACCTTTTATGTTTGCCTATGAAGTCTTTGTTATTTTGTTTAAATGGATAGCTAAGCATATTTTCACGGTGACCTATGATCCTGTTTGACCAAGTGTTTTGAAAATTTTTGATATTTTTGACTAACTTTCCAAAATCGGATTCTAAATGAAGTCTTTTTGACTTAGAACTAACTCTGAGATTTGAAATATTTCAGAGGGCCCCTAAAATGTACCAAAGATTTGTTCTCTCTCCTTGTAAAAAGGGAAATGTTAAACTAATTAGGCTTATTTGATATGTTACATTATATGGGAAGCATTGTTTCCTGTTCTGTGAAGAGCAGACTCAGTGCATTGTTGGTGGTATGGACCTGATAGGAATGCGCTGAGGATAATAAGTATTAGCTACTTATTCCAGGAGCTTTGCTGCAAAGGCCAGCAAAGAAATGGGGCAGTGTCTTGCAGGGGGATAGGGATCGAGAGGAGGGTTTTTGTTCATTTGTTTTTTTAAGATTGGAGGCATCACAGCGTATTTGTGTGCTGATGGGAATGATCAGATAGAGGGGGGCAACACGGATGATGGAGAAAGAGTGGGAACTAGTGTACAAGATAGTTAGTATCCTTAATTCGCAGTAAAGTTAACTGAAGTTCAGAGAAATCATGGCCTTTGCCCAAAGTCAGCCCAAGGGACTAAGGGCAGGCGTGAAAGCCAGATCCCCTTAACTGCAGAGCCCAGGGCCTTATTCCCTGAGCTACAGAAAAAAGTCTAATATACCCCTGATATTTTTGAGCTGATCATCTCATTTCTGGGAATGAGTCCTAAGAAAATAGTCCTAAGAAATTAGTCCTAAGAAAATAGTTTGAAATACAGGGAAAGCTTTTTTAGGCCCAACAATGTTTTGTTTTTTTTATAAATTTATTTTATTGTTTGGCTACGTTGGGTCTTTGTTGCTGTGCATGGGTTTTCTCTGGTTGCAGTGAGCAGGGGCTGCTCTTCGTTGCAGTGCACAGGCTTCTCATTGCAGTGGCTTCTCTTGTTGTGGAGCATGGGCTCTAGGCACGTGGGCTTCAGGAGTTGTGGCTCGCGGGCTCTAGAGCGCAGGCTCAGTAGTTGTGGCGCACGGGCTTAGTTGCTCTGCGGCATGTGGGATCTTCCCGGATCAGGGCTCGAACCCGTGTCCCCTGCATTAGCAGGCGGATTCTTAACAACTGCGCCACCAAGGAAGCCCCAACAATGTATTTTTTAACTGCAAAAAGGAAACAACCTAAACATCCAGGGGCTGGAATAGCAAATAAGCACATGTCACAGAGCCTCACTGGCTGGTGGAAACAAAGCCTGGAAGGAGAGACAAAGAAAGGATGACTATGATAGGAAGAGAGAACAGGCTAAGATGACTTCATCTTTTTGGCACTGACCCAAGCCCCTTCCTCCATGGGGTGGCCCTTCCAAAAGTGTTTGTAAGAGAGACTGTGGTGCTGTGATGCGTACCAGAACAAGGGACTGGGATTCCAGATTTTCTCACTTCCCTTAGCTGGGTTGTGGTTTCTGCGATTTAAGAGAGGAGTTCAAGATCTCCTGGCTGCCAGCTGGGGAAGCTGGAAACAGTCACATACTGCCACCTACTGGCAGTTCCCAGTTCTGCCGGCCTCCGTCCGGAGAGGATGCCCAATGTTGGGTGTTCCCAGAGATGGGTCTCACTTTATTTTATTTTATTTAAAAATTCTTTTTATTTTTGGTCGTGCCATGCAGCTCGTGGGGTCTTAGTTCCCCGACCAGGGATTGAACAGTTTCAGGCCCTGGGCAGTGAAAGTTCGGAGTCCTAACCACTGGGCCGCCAGGGAATCCCTGGGTCTCACTTTAAATTTACTGGAGAGGGACTTCCCTGGTGGCGCAGTGGTTAAGAATCTGCCTGCCAATGCAGGGCACACGGGTTTGATCCTTGGTCCGGGAAGATCCTGCATGCCGCGGAGCAACTAAGCCTGTGCGCCACAACTACTAAAGTCTGTGCCCTGGAGCCCGCGAGCCACAACTACTGAGCCCGTGTGCTGCAACTACTGAAGCCCATGCACCTAGAGCCCGCGCTCTGCAACAAGAGAAGCCACCGCAATGAGAAGCCCACGCACTGCAGGGAAGAGTAGCCCCCCATCGCCGCAACCAGAGAAAGCCCATGCACGGCAACGGAGACCCAACGCAGTCACACACACACAAAAAAAAATCACTGTAGGAAGGGGCCCTAGTCTGTACTGTTCACATGGCCACCAGGAAGACTCTCTTTCTTCTATCACAATTCCTCTTAAGGCCTGTTTCAGGGGAATTCCATGGCAGTCCCGTGGTTAGGGCCCTGGTTCAATCCCTGGTTGGGGAACTAAGATTCCACAAGCTGCGCAGTGCGGCCAGAAGGAAAAAAACCAAAAAGGCCTGTTGCAATGCCTGGCATTTCTCCATAGACTTGAGGATTGCTTCTGTCTATGGGAGAGCACATAAAGAGTTTCACTTGGCACAAAGCAGATTATTTTCTGTTATGGGGTCTTAGCAACATGAGGACACTTAGTTTTGGGTAGGCATGTCACTTAGAGGATGAAGAGGTGGAGAAGCAGTGTTCAAACGGAAGACAGGCTTAAAAATTATCATTATAGATAATCAAAAGATGAAAAAAAATTTAAGTCATAAGTTTACAATCCAAATATGGCCTACATTATCACATCATTCTTTTTTTTTTTAATTTATTTTTGGCTGCATTGGGTCTTCATTGCTCTGCGTGGGCTTTTTCTAGTTGCAGCGAGCGGGGGGTACTCTTCGTTGTGGTGCGTGGTCTTCTCATTGCGGTGGTTTCTCTCTGTTGCAGAGCATGAGCTCTAGGTGCGCAGACTTCAGTAGCTGTGGCACGTGGGCTCAGTAGTTGTGGCTTCTGGGCTCTAGAACACAGGCTTAGTAGTTGTGGCGCATGGGCTTAGCTGCTCTGTGGCATTTGGGATCTTCCCAGACCAGGGATCGAACCCGTGTCCCCTGCATTGGCAGGCGGATTCTTAACTACTGCACCACCAGGGAAGTCCCCATCACATCATTCTGTATTATAACAACAACAACAATAATAGCAACATTTATGGAGCACTTATGCACCACACACAAACTTTTCTTTGCAAAAAAATTGTAACATATTGCAAATATTATTTCATCTTTTATAAATCTTTATTTTGAACATCTTTTTTCTTTTTGTGGTACGCGGGCCTCTCACTGTTGTGGCCTCCCCCGTTGCGGAGCACAGGCTCCGGACGCGCAGGCTCAGTGTCCATGGCTCACGGGCCCAGCCGCTCCGCGGCATGTGGGATTTTCCCGGACCGGGGCACGAACCCATGTCCCCTGCATCGGCAGGCGGACTCTCAACCACTACACCACCAGGGAAGCCCTGAACATCTTTTCATGTGATTAAATATTATTATTCAAAACATTTAAAGTAGCTATATCAAATTCCTTTATATGGTAATACTATTTACCATATACCAGTAAAGTACAATTTACTTATCTAATTGCCTATCGTTGGATGTTTAGGACGAGAGTGTACTGTGGACCTTACAGGAAGTTCATCACTCCACAGCAAAGCAGAGCTAAAAGATTCCCTTGACTCCCCAAGGAGAGAGTTCTAGGAAGCCTGGGGTCACAGTGAAAGGGGCAGGCCTGAAAGCCACTGTAATGAGAGAAAGCTATGTAGTACAGTGCTTTAGAGCACAGTCTTTAAGTTAAAAATAAAATAAGCATAGGGACTTCCCTGGTGGCGTAGTGGTTAAGAACCCGCCTGCCACTTCAGGGGACATGGGTTCGAGCCCTGGTCTGGGAAGATCCCACGTACCGCGGAGCAACTAAGCCCATGAGCCACAACTACTGAGCCGTGTGCCACTACTACTGAAGCCCACGCGCCTAGAACCTATGCTCCGCAACGAGAAGCCACAGCAATGAGAAGCCCGTGCATCACAACAAAGAGTAGCCCCTGCTCGTCGCAACTAGAGAAAGCCCGCATGCAGCAACGAAGACCCAACGCAGCCAAAAATAAAAAATAAATAAAATTTTAAAAATAAAATAAGCATAAAAGCCCGAGGGGTCTGGTTCCACCACATTCTAGCAGAGTGACCCTGAACCATTTAGTTATTTACTTTTCTGAGATTCTGTTTTTTCAGGTTGGAATTCACTGATATAATGATAGAAATCATTTAGCAGCAATTAGCACTTAGTAATGAGACAATCAATATAAGCATTGTTATTATTTATTAAATGGATACAGTCCTGGTCTATTAATAATAAGAGGTGAGAGCTAATCTAGCTGGGTCATATGACCTTGCACTGTAGTTTTTGTTTTGGTAGAAGGGGATGGGAAGAAATGATCTCTTAAGATTCCCTTTGTTCTTATCTGTGATGCCTCTTAGTCTGTAACATTCTAAGACTCCATTTGCTGTTGAAGAATCTGTGTTTGTCTCAAGATTCTGTAATCCTGAGATCTTCTTTCTGGGATTCCAAGATCCCATGACTCACTCAAAATTCTACTGAAAGATTCCATTTGCATGAAATGAGAGCTCTTCTTCTAAGCCTACCTGACTAGCTTACTGTTCTTGTGGGTTTCTCCTTAAATAGCACTTCTTCAGAAATTCCTTCCCAGTTCTTCCTCCAGAGCATACCCCTCTCCATTGCCTCTCCTGGAATCCTGTGTTTTCCCATCAAAACAGGTCCCAGCTGGTATTTATCTATTTATTTGTGATTTTGGTTAATGCCTGTCTCCATGTCTCCATTGCTTGGTAAAGTAGATTCTCAATACATATTTGATGAATGAAAAATAAATGAAAGAATGAATCCTACATTTTAAAGATTTCAGGAGTATTTAGTCCCAAGGTCTACCATTCCAGAAACTCCCCACCCTCCACCACACCTGGGCTGACACCTGGGGAGGGAGTGACCTTTCCAATTCCATGATGTTGCCTGGATCATTTGTGTCCTGCCCCCCTCTGCTCCCTGCCCTTCTGTCACTTGCCTCTTTGGGAGCCCTTGGATTAGAGAGAAGCCCTGGGCCATGTCTCCGCTATTGAAACCAGCCTGGAGCAGTTCATTCATTCATTCAGCAGATGTTTGTCTAGTGCCCACAAAGTGCCCAGCAGTGTGCTGGGGGGCCAGAACAAAGGGGGAGCAAAGCAGACCTGGTCCCAGCTTTCACAGAGCTCATGCCCTAGAGGGACAGAGGTGGACATTCATGGCACGATCACACAAATTATCATAAAATTACAAACTGAGGTAAGTGCTGTGGGACGGAGAGGAACAGGGCTCTCTGAGAGTGTGTAACAGCCTGTGTCTAGACCCAGGATCTTGGGTGGATCCCCTATGCCCATTATCTGGGACACATGGCTGCGATCCTGGTGAAATCTCTCCCCTAGGGAATGGTCAGAGAGAACTTGAGTCCAAAGTAGTGACCTGCCCAGCTCCTAGCACCTCGCTTGAGAGCACTGTGCCCGTGAAGCTGGGAGCTAAACCATTACCTCTCAGAATCCTGCCCCTCCTCGCAGGACTCAGCCACTGAAAACAGAATGCTAAAGCCCTGGAAGGCTGGAGCTCTAGGTGTCTGTCACCCTCTTGGAACAGACGGGGACACTGAGGCCCAGAGGGAAGAGGCTGCTCACAGTCACACAGCGAGTGACAAAGTGAAAACCGGACCCCAAGCCCCCCAGGCTCCCCGTGCTCTGCTGTCCCCCAGCCCTCCGCACTACCTCCCTCCTTCCAAGAATGATGGTTACGTTTGTACAGGGGGATCCTGTGTCAACCAAGAGACAGGAGGGTTTCTGCCAGCTTACAAACAGCAGTTAGAATGGTGACCAAACTCTGCAGGAGAGCAAGAGCCCCAGGCTCCGTTCGGAGCGATCTACGCTGCTGTGTTCACTTAGGTCACAAACATACATGAGTGAAAACCCATCCATGACATGCCTGTGTTGAATACCATTCTTTTCATTTCACAAACATTTTCTCGGAGTAAATGTAGTGATGTGAGTCTTGAAATGCTAGCTCTTGCTCATTGCAGCATGGTTTCCTGTAGCAAAAAAAAAAGGAAACAACCTCTGAAACAGCCTAATTAACATCCCGTGGTAAGGGAATGGATGGTGTAGAACCAAGGCATCGGACACTATGTAGCACTTTACAAGTATAGAGGTAGGTCTACACAGGGGCCTGCAGCACGTTGTTTTGTTAAAAAAACTGAAAAGCAAGTTTAAGAAAAATATGTACAGTGTAAAACTACGTACAGAAAAAAAACAACAGCTCATAAATCAATCCTGTATTCTTCTACGGATACACACGTGCTTATATAAATGCAGGAAAAAATCTGGAAAAACACACACCAAGGCAATAAATAACCTCTTAGGCAAGGGGAGGGGGGCCATGTGTTGGGGGGAAGGGCTGGTCGGTAATTTGTTTTTGAGAATGAATTTTATTTACATATTATTTACTTAAATAAAACTATGTTTTAGAAATACCATACTTTATTTTTTATTTTTATTTTATATTGGAGTATAGTTGATTTACAATGTTGTGTTAGTTTCAAGTGTACAGCAAAGTGATTCAGTTATACATATACATGTATCTATTCTTTTTCAGATTCTTTTCCCGTTTAGGTTATTACAAAATATTGAGCAGAGTTCCCTGTGCTGTACAGTAGTAAGTCCTTGTTGGTTATCTATTTTATATACAGTAGTGTGTGTATGTCAATCCCAAACTTCTAATTTATCCCTCCCCCCACCTTTCCCCTTTGGTAAATTTGTTTTCTAAGCCTGTGAGTCTGTTTCTGTTTTGTAAATAAGTTCATTTGTATCATTTTTTTATATTCCACATATAAGTGATGTCATATATTTGTCTTTCTCTGACTTACTTCACTTAGTATGATAATCTCTAGCTCCATCCATGTTGCTGCAAATGACATTAAGAAATAACATCCTATTATGGAGGTTCCTTAAAAAACTACAAATAGAATTACCATATGACCCAGTAATCCCACTACTGGGCATATACCCTGAGAAAACCAAAATTCAAAAAGAGTCATGTACCAAAATGTTCATTGCAGCTCTATTTACAATAGCCCGGAGATGGAAACAACCTAAGTGTCCATCATCGGATGAATGGATAAAGAAGATGTGGCACATATATACAATGGAATATTACTCAGCCTTAAAAAGAAATGAAATTGAGCTATTTGTAATGAGATGGATAGACCTAGAGTCTGTCATACAGAGTGAAGTAAGTCAGAAAGAAAAAGACAAATACCGTATGCTAACACATATATATGGAATTTAAGGGGAAAAAAAATGTCATGAAGAACCTAGGGGTAAGACAGGAATAAAGACGCAGACCTACTGGAGAACGGACTTGAGGATATGGGGAGGGGGAAGGGTGAGCTTTGACAGGGCGAGAGAGAGTCATGGACATATACACACTAACAAACGTAGTAAGGTAGATAGCTAGGGGGAAGCAGCCGCAAGGCACAGGGATATTAGCTCGGTGCTTTGTGACAGCCTGGAGGGGTGGGATAGGGAGAGTGGGAGGGAGGGACACGCAAGAGGGAAGACATATGGGAACATATGTATATGTATAACTGATTCACTTTGTTATAAAGCAGAAACTAACACACCATTGTAAAGCAATTATACCCCAATAAAGATGTTTAAAAAAAAAAAAGAAATAACATCCTTGGGCTTCCCTGGTGGCGCAGTGGTTGAAAGTCCGCCTGCCGATGAAGGGGACACGGGTTCGTGCCCCGGTCCGGTAAGATCCCACGTGCCGCAGAGTGGCTGGGCCCGTGAGCCATGGCCGCTGACTGCGCGTCCGGAGCCTGTGCTCTGCAACGGGAGAGGCCACAAGAGTGAGAGGCCTGCGCACCGCAAAAAAAAAAAAAAAAAGAAAAAAAAGAAATAACATCCTTTAGAGCAAGGGTTGGCAAAGTTTTCCTGCCAAGGGCAGCAGTAAATATTTTAGGATCTGTGGGCCACATGTGCTGTCATAAGTGCAAACACAGCCCTAGACAGTACATACAAGAAGGATTGTGGCCGTTTTCAAATATGACTTTATTTATGGACACAGAAATTTGAATTTCACATAATTTTCATGTGTCACCAAATATTTTCTTTAACCATTTAAAATGTTAAAACCAGGGACTTCCCTGGTGGCGCAGTGGCTAAGACTCCACACTCCCAGTGCAGGGGGCCCAGGTTCAATCCCTGGTCAGGGAACTAGATCCCACATACATGCTGCAACTAAGAGTTTGCATGCTGCAACTAAGGAGGCCTGGATCCGCAAATAAGACCCAGCGCAACTAAATATCTAAGTAAATAAATAAATATTTTTGGAAAATAAAATAAAAATGTTAAAACCATTCTTAGGTCACAGGCTCTCTAGAAGCCAGCAGCAGGCAGATCTGGCCCTGGGGCACTGGCCAAACCCTGCTCTAAGGCCAGTTCAAGCCTCTCCCTCCTACCACACTCGTTTCGTCCTCAGATATTCCTGTCCTTCAGGCCCCCTCATGACCCTCCTGTGACCTGCAGTGGTCCCTCCGGCTGCCTCCCAGCTCTACCTGTCTGCCCTTGGAGACCTCCTCTCAGGGCCGCAGGGCTAGTTTTTCCTGAGCAGGGCTCCGAATGGCTCCATTCACCTTAGCAGGGGGAACCCAGAGAGAAGAATTTTGTGTGGAGTCCACTGGAGAAGAGCCAGAACTTTGATTTGCCTTTGAAATTAGCCCCCCTCCTCTCCCATTCCCAGGGGTCCCTCGCCACTTCCCTGATCACACCTGGCTGGCACTGACCATCTCTCCCCTGCAGCCCCACGGTCTCATCAGCATCTCAGCTCCAGGTGGCTCCACCATGTACCCCAGAGCCCTCTGCTTTCTGTGCCTGCTCATCTGAGTCATGTCAGGTATGGGCATCTTCTTCCATCTTGGCAGATCTTCTTCCTCCCTTGGGACTCTTGAGGACACCCTACCCCATTGTCTCTGCCTTTCCCAGGACTGCCCTGTCGACAGCAGGGGGAGGGAGGTGAGCCCTGGATCTGAGCACTCAGCTCAGCTCCTCCCCTCACTGTCTGTGCCCCGTGGCTGGGTACTGTCGCCTCCGTGAGCTCAGCTTCCTCCTCTTATGGTGACAAGGACGGACCGTGTGTGTTATCGCCCAAGTCCTTTCCAGACCCAACAGGCCTGTCTGATCTGAAAGTCAGAGGCTATCATTTTAAGTCTAGCAATCTGGGATTCATCGGTGGTACAGTGTGTGCAACTCTGAAATCTGACGGTATAAACCCTGGCTCCTGCGATCACTGGAAAGATTGAATAAAACCAAGACTCAGTTTATTCAGGAGTAGAGTGGGAATAACAGTAATCTTACAATTATAGGGTAGTTTCGACGATTAGATGATGTATATAAACATCTGGCCTGGAGCGTAGCACAAAAACAATAAGTGGTAGCAGTATTATTTTAATTTAAAGGAACCTGATTATACCAAGATTACATAATTCTAAGAGTCTGAGTGTTTATTTCTAGATTCTTTGACTCTAAGAATCTATGATTTTGCTTACAAATATCAACAGTTGTAGGGAGGGTTCAGCAGGGGCACAGCCTGAAGGATTTCTGGCCCAGAACCTGACAGTAGGTAAATACCCAGGGGAGGCTGAGGCCCCAGGGAGACTGTCCCTCTATCTCTCTGCTTCCAACCATCCCAGGAAGAGGTTAGGGCTGTAATAATCTCTGCGAGAGAACAGCTGTGCTTGAAACAGGATTTAGAGAGCTGGTGTCATCCCAGACGTCCTCTTCCAGATCTGTCTGGTCATTGGCAATAGCTATTCCCACGTGGTGCTATCAGATGCCCTTTAGGGAGCCTCAGGTGGAAGGGAAGGGACAGGCACCCTCCTGATAAGAATGTAGCAGTTTTTGAAAGGGCTGATGGTTGAGATTGGAGGGTTTATTTGAAGGAGAAGGAGTTGGAGGATGGGGGATACTGGAGGTGACGTGATCATTCATTTAGAACATGGGCACTGAGAAGGATGCTTGAGAGCTCATATAGTCCAGGAATTTAAAAACTATGCTCTGAGGAATTAATTCTATTGCCTTACTGCCTCCCTGGGGTGGGGTGGGGACAAGAGAGGAGGGGGAGAGCAGTGATTGAAAAGCTGACTGGGTGGGTCTCAGCCCCCCATCTTCTTCAACCAGAACAATCCTATTACTATTTTTCGACATTTCAAGAGAGGGTTCTGTTATCTAGATTCTCTCTATTGCTTGGTTTGTTTTTAAACTTGAAAATCTCAGTTTAGTCCAACCTCTTCATTTTAAAACTGCAAAAACTGAGATTCAGGGCCAGCAAGATGAAGAATACAAAGAGATAACATAAGACAGGATCTCTCTAATTTGGTGACCTTGGGCAAACTATGTAACTTATGGGCTACTCATTTTTCTCATCTGTAAAACGGGGTGTGAGTGAAAGCTTCCTGGCAGGGCTTTGTAGGGTTAGGTCAGATAATGCATGGAAAGCACTCTGCACAGTGCCTGGGTTCCCAATTTTTGAGTTATGATCGTTAGCATCCAAACCTGAAGTCAAGTTTGACATCTTCCTTTAATTTGCTTCAGCGACTTGTTGGCTTGGCGAACCCGTGAGCTCCAAAGCTGTAGGTATCTTGTGATGGCTCCCGCAGAACCCCATCTTCCATGGAAGCTCTCCGTCCTGGGAGGTAGGGCCTCTGCCATTGAAGTGTGTGCAGCCACCCTGTAATCAGGGTTTGCTGTGGGCCCTGGCAGAATCCAGCCAGGACAGCCCCAGCTCTGAGAGCTACTCTAACCCAGCCCTTGGTCAGATTTCAACTCCAGACCAAACAGGATTCCAGATCCCAGAGGTACCTCCAGCTGACTGCTCGGACAACAGCTTCTCAATTAGGGCAATCAAAGAACCAGGGGGCGTTCCTGGCCCCTCTCTTATCCTGCCCACTGACTGGCTTGCTTCTGTTTCATGGAAGGCCCCTATCCATAGACGTTTGGCTATTAAAGCATTAGCATTATATTTAGATTTTAAAAAATATACTGTGGTCTCGCAAAGATATCCACATCCTCACACCCAGAACTTTATACAGCAGAGAGGAGTTAAGGCCGTAGATGCAGTTAAGGTTGCCAATCAACTGACCTTAAAATAGGGAGAGTATGCCGGATTATTCATTCAGGTGGGCCCAATGTAATCACAAGCATCCTTAAATGTGGAAGAAATGAAACCATGGGTTAAATCCAGTTCACCTGCCTTCACTGATCCAGGTCATGTCCTCCAAGCAGCACGTAGCCTAAACAATGTTTGCCCGAGTTATTTTCCGGGAACTTGGAATCAGCCGTGTCTAGCTCGAGCTGGGTTGGTTTGGACTGGATAGGACCACTGACCCTTCAACTGGGCATGCGCGAGTGATCTTTCGCCAGCAGAGGGCCGAAAACGCCTCAGAACGTGCAGAACGTGTAGCCTAGTTACGCCTGCGCAGAAAAGCACTTATCGCACCTTTTTCCAATCACCTTTCCCCAGGCTTCCCACGCTCTCCCCGCTCCGCACGCCTCAGACCGCGCTGCTTCTTTATCCTTTATTCGATAAGTACTCTGAGCCCCTTTGCCTTTGGGGATGTGGATTTGAGACTTGAACTCCCTGTTCTCAAACCCCGCGTCTCAGCGTTTTGGCTGGCTGTTCGATGAGATAACAAACCTGGTTCTGAAACCAAGGGACTCACATCAGAGAACCAGAGAGATGGCACCATGAGGAAGCCTTGGTCCAACGATGCTGACTTTGAAGATGGAGAAAAGGAGGCCATAAGCCAAGGAATATGGGCAGCCCCTAGAAGCCAGAAAAGGCAAGTTAAAATCTTCCAAGAGCCCCTGCTGACGCCTTGATTTTAGCCCAGTGAGACCCATTTCAGGCTTCTGACCTTCAGAACTGTCAGATAATAAATTTGGGTCGTCCTAAGCCACTGAGTTTGTGGCAGTGTGTTACAGCAGTGATAGGAAATGAATAAGCTATTCATGATAACTGTTTATTGAACGTGTATCATAACCCAGGCATTGTGCTGTTTCACGCTTATCATTTAATACATACAATAGCTCTGCCAAGCAGGGGTTCTTGTTCCCATTTTCTAAATGAAGCAAAAGGGACTCAGGGAAATTACTGACCTGGCCAAGGTCACACAGCTAGTGTGTAGCAGAGCAAAGATTCAAAGCCCGGCACCACTGGCTCTAAAGGCCATATTGCCGTCAGTTCGCCCAGGCTTATCCCCACTTCTCTGGAGTGCCTTAGAGAATCTTTGTTTTCAGATGCCAGACCTCAGTGTTCCAGGCCACCTCTTCAGTATGTTGAGTCCAGCTGTTCTCTCGGAGGCTTAGTTTCTCAACTTGTAAAAAGGGGATAATAATGCTCATTGGGTGCCCTTTTGGGGCTACAGCAAGGGTTAAACCAGAATGTGGGTGGAAAAATTCTCTGCTCTGTTAAGTGCTCTCCATGTAAGAACTTCAGGATAAACCTCCCCCAAACTACCCAAAACTTGCCCCAAACCATTGCAACTTCCTTTCCCTCCAAGGCTGGGCATGACTCTCAGGATATATCCCTGCCAGGGACACTAGGGAAACCTTTTACACTGTAGTGAAATTACAGAAAAAAGAAATATTGGTCTCTGTCCGCCGTTCCTGGCATGAGCTTCTAAAAACCCTTGAAATTTCCCAAGTGACAGGAGTGTCTTTTGTTCTAATGAGGTGACTCTTGGGGGCTCCTGGATGAGGGCTGGTCACCATCAAGAGCAAGCCATGACTAGAAGCTTGGAACTTTCAACTCTACCCCCGTCCTCTGGGAAGGGGAGAGGGGCTGGAGAGTGAGTTGATGGATCATGCCTACGTGAAGAAGCCTCCTCCATAAATATCCCCCAAGTGTGGGGTTTGGAGAGCTTCTGGAGCTAATGGGCAAGTTCTGGGAGAGCGGGGCACCACAGGAGGGCATGGAAGCTGCAAGCCCCTTCCTACACACCTCGTCCTACATATCTCTTCCATCTGGATATTTATCTGTATCCTTCGTCACATCTTTTGTTTTTTATTTTATTATTATTTTTTAAATTTTATATTGGAGTATAGTTGATTTACAATGTTGTGTTAGTTTCAGGTGTACAGCAAAGTGATTCAGTTATACATATATTCTTTTTCAGATTCTTTTCCAATTTAGGTTATTACAGAATACTGAGCACAGTTCCCTGGGCTACACAGTAGGTCCTTGTTGGTTATCTATTTTAATATTTATTTATTTGGCTGTGCTGGGTCTTAGTTGCGCAAGTGGGATCTTTAGTTGTGGCGTGCAGGATCTAGTTCCCTGACCAGGGATCAAACCTGGGCTCCCTGCATTGGGAGCATGGAGTCTTAACCACTGGACCACCAGGGAAGTCCCGGTTATCTACTTTAAATATAGCACTGTGTATATGTCAATCCCAAACTCCCAATTTATCCCCCCCTCCACCTTTCCCCTTTGGTAACCATAAGTTTGCTTTCTAAATCTGTGAGTCTGTTTTGTAAATAAGTTTATTTGTATAATTTTTAAAAATTCTGCATGTAAGTGATATCATATGATATTTGTCTTTCTCTGTGTGACTTCACCTAGTATGATAATCTCCAGGTCCATCAATGTTGCTGCAAATGGCATTATTTCATTATTTTTAATGGCTGAGTAATTGTCCATTGTATATATATACCACATCTTCTTTATCCACACCCCTGTCCATGGACACTAAGTTTGCTTCCATGTCTTGGGTATTGTAAATAGTGCTGCTATGAACATTGGGGGTACATGTATCTTTTTGGATTAGAGTTTTGTCTGGACATATGCCCAGGAGTGGCATTGCTGGATCATATGGTAGCTCTATTTTTAGTTAGTTAAGGAACCTCCATACGGTTCTCCATAGTGGCTGTACCAATTTATATTCCCACCAACACTGTAGGAGGATTCCTGTTTCTCCACATCCTCTCCAGCATTTATTGTTTGTAGACTTTTTGGTGATGGCCATTCTGACTGGTGTGAGGTGATATCTCATTGTAGTTTTGATTTGCATTTCTCTAATAATTAGTGATGTTGAGCATCTTTTCATGTGCTTCTTGGCCATCTGTATGTCTCCTCTGGAGAAATGTCTATTAAGATCTTGTGCTCATTTTTTGATTGGGTTGTTTGTGTTTTTGATATTGAGCTGCCTGAGCTGTTTGTAGATTTTGGAGATTATTTCCTCTTCAGTCACATCATTTGCAAATATTTTCTCCCATTCTGTGGGCTGCCTTTTCATTTTGTTGATGGTTTCCTTTGCTATGCAAAAGCTTTTAAGTCCCATTTGTTTGTTTTTGTTTTTATTTCCATTACTCTAGGACATGGATTGAAAAAAGATATTCCTGTGATTTATGTCAAAGAGTGTTCTGCCTATATTTTCCTCTAAGAGTTTTATAGTGTCCAGTCTTACATTTAGGTCTTTAATCCATTTTGAGTTTATTTTTGTGTATGATGTTAGAGAATGTTCTAATTTCATTCTTCTAAATGTAGCTGTTCAGTTTTCCCAGCCCCATTTATTGAAGAGACTGCCTTCTCTCCATTGTATAATCTTGCCTCCTTTGTTGTAGATTAATTGGCCATAGGTGCGTGGGTTTATTTCTGGGCTTTCTATCCTGTTCCATTGATCGATATTTCTGTTTTTGTGCCAGCACCATACTGTTGATTACTGTAGCTTTGTAGTATAGTCTGAAGTCAGGAATCATCATATCTTTTTTTTTTTTTAACAAATCCTGGGCACAAATTTTGTTTTATTTAATTTTATTTATTTATTTTTGGCCGCATTGGGTCTTTGTTGCTGCGCGCAGGCTCTCTCTAGTTGCAGCGAGCGGGGGCCACCCCTCGTTGCTGTGCGCGGGCTTCTCATCATGGTGGCTTCTCTTGTTGTGGAGCATGGGCTCTAGGAGCAAGGGCTTCAGTAGTTGTGGCACACGGGTTCAGTAGTTGTGGTTCGCGGGCTCTACAGCACAGTCTCAGCAGTTGTGGCTCACGGGCCCAGTTGCTCCACAGCATGTGGGATCTTCCCAGATCAGGGCTCGAACCCGTGTCCCCTGCATTGGCAGGCGGATTCCCAACCACTGTGCCACCAGGGAAGCCCCTATCATATCTTTTTATAATAAGCTGGTAAACATGTTTCCCTCAGTTCTGTAAACCATTCTAGCAAGTTAACAAGCCCCCAGGAGGTGGTTGTGGGAACCCTGATTTGCAGCTGGTTGGTCACAAGCATAGGTGACAGCCTGGGACTTAAGTCTGTCATCTGAAGTAGGGGGGCAGGGGCAGTCTTTTGGAACTGAGCCCTTAACCTATGGTGGTGGGGGGGGGGGAAATCTGATGCTCTCTCCAGGTGGATATTGTCAGAATTGAGTTGAATTGTAGGACATGCAGCTGGTGTCCCAGAATCGTTTAGGGTAGGGGGTGGAAAAATCCACACATCTGGTGTCAGAAATGTTGTGAGTGTGGTCGTAGTGTGAGAACAAAGGAGAAGCAAACAAGAGTGTAGTTTTTTCTTAACAATGGTGAAAACCAGAGGACTCAGGTTTGAGAGTCGTGGTTTGGATCCTTAGTTTGTTGTTTTGTTTCTGCCCATTGGGTGCCTGTGTGTTGGTGATGGTGGTTTGGGGCCATGAAAAAAGGACGATTGCTGAACTCCATTGGGACTTTTTACTATTACTGATGCCCAGACACTGTACTCCTTGCCCCGATTGGCCCCTGCCATCCATACCAGTGATGGGGTTGCCCAAGGCTTTTGTGACATGGTGGTTTAAGAAGATGCATCTGATGTTGTGTGTAAGACAGTAGAACAGAGGCGAGAAGACTAGCTGGGAGGTACTGCAACAGTCTAGATGCGATCTGATCACAGCTTTGACTGTGTGGTGTTAACAGTGGTGATAGAGAGAAAAGGATGAATCTGGTAACTATTAGGAAGGAAAAGAGCCTCGGGACTTAGTATAAATTTACAACTTCCTCTGTGTGAAGAGAGATTTGGGGGCTGGCGTGGCAGGCAGGCATGTGGAATGATTCCACTTCCTCTTCCACAGGGAAGATAATTAGCTCAGTGGTAAAAGCTGGAGATAGTGAGTCCATATCTGAAAGGACAGCTGAGCAGCCAGAGCCACTCAGCGTCAAGATCACTGCTGGTGGAATTACCGTGGGCTCTGGAGTCAGGCTGAGCGAGGTCTGAGTTCTGGGTCTTCTACTTCCCCACATACCCTGGGAAAGTTAGCCTCCGTGAGCCTCAAGTTCCTCATCTGTAAAATCAGAATAATACTTTGCAGCCATTAGGAGGATGAAATAAGATGTATATAAAGGGCTAGTCCTGTTCCAGAAACACTGTAGGTCCATTAAAGGTAGCTATTGGTATATTTAAATACCAAGCTCCCGATCATGAGACATATCTAAGTGCAGGTTAAGCTCCCTCTTTTGGAGCACGCTTAGAAGGTTTTGAAATACTGGTGGAAGCTTGGGTGCGAACATGTGTAAGGTCCCTTGCATAGCCTACCATCAGTTCCGCTTCTAAGGAATTCGTTCTAAGGAAGCAACCTGATTGAAGGTGCATGAACAAGATGATAACTGCAAAACGGTTTATTTGGGCTAAGAATGAAAAACCCAAATACCCCGAAATCAAGATACATCACTGTCATGAAATACCATTCAAGTTATTAAAAATGTTGGTGCGCGTGTGTTTGACATGGAATGGTGGCCACATACTAACTGAAAATGCAGATTACTAATATGTATAATATTCCATTCTAACAATATTTATTTAAAATATTTGCGTTAGAAAGCCCTGGGAAAATATGCTTCAAATACTCATGGTGGTTATCTCTGGATGGTAAGTTTTGGGGCAAACTTAATCCTTTTTCTTGGTTTGTCTGTATTTTATAGTTTTTCTCTAAAGAGTGAGAATTACTTGTGTAGTAGTAGTAAGTATAAAAAACAACAGAGCTCTGTGGTTCTGTCAACTGCTCGGGTGAGGAAAGGACAGAATGGTAGAGGCTGACCCCAGACTCACCCTTTCTTCCCTGCGGCTGAAATCCAAGAGTGTGGCAGAACTCCAAAGCCCAGAAAAGAGGAGCCTCAAAGCAGCCAGCCCTGGTGAGGTGAAGGCCCCTGGAGCTCCAGGTGATAGAACCCAAATCAGACCAGAGCCAGAAGCCCCTGCAGATGAAGACGCCTGTGGAGGCCGCAGCCCCAAGCCGCCCAGCTCCCTCCATCCTGACCCAGGTGCTAAGGAGAGGCCGATTCCAAAAGGTGGGGGACTCTGAGCCTGTGGGCTGGGGAGCCCCCAGAGCTGCCAGCGGAAGGTGGTCTGCTGGAGGGCCCCTGTGAACCTGGAAGAGGAGGGTGAGGGATGCCTGAGGTATGGGATGGAAGAACTCCTGTGACAGCCTAAATGGATGCAGGGGGTGGGTCAGAGGATGTCAGGCAGTAGTTGTCAAGCACTTTGATAACTCTTTATAGGGATTAAAATGGCCCAGAACCCACACTGGGCATCCCATTACAAGCACCTATAGGCATTTAAAAGGCAAAGTAAGATGGGCTCACAGGACCCGTCAGATGCCTAGTGGTTTTACAGCATAGGAGGTAAGGCTGTCCACAGTCTTGGGATGTCAATTGTGGAGGCAGCAAACAGTGCCTGTAGGGAAAACGGTGGCAACGGTAAGGCCAAAAGTCTGACCTATCTGTGCTTAGAGGTCAGGCTGGAGACCACCCTTCTGTCAGGTGCTCCATCGCAGGGAAGGCAGAAATAAAGGCAAAGTTGGTCCCACAGTGTTGCCCACCCAAGTCCGGAAGAAAATCGGGCAAAGGTTGGGATATAAAACCGGGTTCAGAAAATTTGTCCTCCCTTAACTGAGTCTTTTTTTTTTTCTGCACCACACGGCATGCCGGATCTTAGTTTCCCAACCAAGGATCGAACCCATGCCCCCTGCAGTGGGAGCTCGGAGTCTTAATCACTGGACCACCAGGGAAGTCCCTCAACTGAGTCTCTTAAAGTGAGAGTTCTGTGGACTCTGCATCTTTTGGCAGGTGGAGGCATTCAGAGGGCATTTGCTGGCCTGAACAAAGGGGCACAAGAAAGGAGCCAAGAAGGGCAAAGGAGTTTGGGAGATTTCATTTGCAATGTGTGGGCAACGTCAGTGCGGGGGAAGATGAACCAATCAGAAGTTGCACTTGAGGCCAGTGGGATAGGAGAGCCGATCAAACTGTGGGTAGGGCCAATACAAATCCTGACAGCTCGATCGGGGAAGACAGGGTGGGTGGAGTGATAAAAATTGAGGAAGGGCACTGTCAGCCAAACAGACGCTGCTCACTCGGTGTCTCAGGTTATCCCCATCTCCTGCCCGCCCTGGCCCACTGCCCACCGACTGTCTTTCAGAATCAAGCCCTTCAGCCAGCACAGTCACTTGCGGCTGGTGGAATCTAAGGGCACAGAGATGGGGATACAGCTGGTGGGCTTGGCACTGCCAGGACAGCATGTGTGTAGACAGCAAGGACCTCCAGGGGAAGACCTTCATCTTCACAGGTGCCCTGGAGTCAGGGTCTCCAAGAAACAACTCAGAAAGCCCTTCAAACCTGTCTTCAGTATTTCTCCTTAGACCCACCTATAAAATGAGAGGATTGCACTAGTGGATCTCTAAGGTGCTTCTTGTGACATTTTGGGATTTTATGGCTAGTTGCATGTAGAATGGAGGAGTCAGGTTCCACCTTTGTCCAACGGAGGAAACAGATGACTCTTCTAGACTCAGCATTGTCTCTCTCTTACTCAGTTCCAACCCTAGCAGTAATGGTAAGCTAATCTAGAGGATCTTGATCATGACTGTCAGCATCACCTGGGAGCCTGTTAAAAACAGATTCTTAGGCCCCACTGCCATTAACTCTGGACAGAATCTAGAAGCCTACCAAGTCCTATAGCTGATTCCAATCTTCAGGAAGATATGGGAACCAACAGCCTGTGTGTCCCAGCTATGGCTGCACGTCAGGGTCACCTGGGGAGCTTTAAAACCGCTGATACCAAACCCCCGCCTCAAGCCAGGTCCCCATGGACTTAGTCTGGGGCTGGGGCCCAGGAACTGGTTATCTTAAAAGCACCTCAGGTGACTCTACTGTACAGCCAGGTTAAGAACCTTTGCATTTGTCTAATTCTAGAGCTTCTTCACCCAGTACAGAAGCCACTCAAGAGATAGGGCTATTTAAACCTAAATGAACTAAAAGCTGAAAATTCAGTTAAGTTGCACTAGCTACATTCATAGAGCCCTATAGCCACATGTGGCTAGTGGTTACATCTTCAACAACACAGATACAAGTACAGAAAGTTCTATCGGTAGGACTGCTTTAGAAAGCTAGTCCCCAGTTAATTCCTACTCAGTGCACCATTATGCACTGAAGAATCTGACTTGAGATTGTGTTGCTAAAAGTACCGTGAAAGAGTTTGATGAACGTTTGCCTCCCACAGGCCTGGTGCCTCATATCCAGTATCTCATTTGCTTGTTATCAGCTCTGCAAAATAGGCCAGAGTGGGATTATTGCTCCTACTTGATGAAAAAAAACCAAACAAGAACCAAGGCTCAGAGGAAGGAAGTGATTCGCTTAAGATCCCACAGGTAGTGGGTGGCAAGATTAGGAAATCTGGACTTCTACTTCAGTATTTCCTGTGATATTTTTCACAGAGAAGGGCCCTTAGAGACTGAGTGGTCTGAACCCCTTGTTGTACAAATGAAGACTCTAAAGATCAGAGAGGGAAAGAGACTGAAGATGCACAGCAAACTGATGACAAAACTGAAACTAGCAGACTGGTCTTTAGCCTTCAGTACAGGACACCATGTGAGACAGCCAAGAGCATAGAGAATGGGGATGGGCAGGGAAAGTAGGATTTCAAGTCCCCACCAGGGACCTTATGCTTGTGGGTGGTGGTAGAGCATCAGGAAGCAACAAATCTGTCAAGCTCGTTCTCTCTCCTTCCAGACCCAGAGGAACTCTTTGTCCTCACAGAGGATTATATGAGGTGGTGCAGGCATGCAGCAATCAGCCAGTTCCGGTTCTCTGTCAGGTGACCAATGCCTTGGCCCAGGTGACACTGCATTGGGAGTTAGCCCCTAAGGAGGTCCCCATGGATGAGACCGACGTCTCCTTTTCAAGTTTTATTATTTTTTTATTGAAGTATAGTTGGTGTATAATATAAGTTACAAGTGTACAATATAGTGATTTACAATTTTTAAATGTTATACTCCATTTATAGTTTTTATAAAATATTGGCTATATTCTCTGTATTGTACAGTATATCCATGTAGCTTATTTACTACATGATAATTTGTATCTCTTAATCCCTTACCCCTGTATAGTAACCCCTTCTTCCCTCTCCCCACTGGTAACCACTAGTTTGTTCTCTGTATCTGTGAGGACAGACATCTCCTTTGTTGTGAAGAGGGCTTCACCATCCACTGGCCCTGAGCTTCCTTGGCTGGCTCTCTCTTCTGCTTGGCAAGCCTGGGTGTCATGAGGCGAATCTCTACCAAGTACGTGCTGATCTGCATCAACTGTGCATGAACCTAGGGCTCTGGGTGGGCAGGGAAGGGGGAGGTTATGGGGAGAGATGCCTCCTTTGGGCACCTCAGGTTGGGGTTCTATGGATTATGGAGCTCTAAACAACCAACCAGATTTAACAGTGCTCCACATATTCAACCACCTTGTCTGACAGCCAGCCAATCAGCTTAAGCTAGCTTGCATCAGGTCAGCCTGTTTATTCACCCACCCATTCTCAAACTGTTCCACTGATCCACCCTTCCTCCAACCAACCATTCCATTTATCCATCCTCCATTAATTCATTATACCCATTCACACGGCCTCTATCAATTCAACCATCTCAACCATTGATCCTCTTATCAATTTAACTATTCCACCTATTCATTCTATTCAACTATTCTACCATTCTGTAGGTAGTATTTCCATTTTGTCAGTGGTTTCCTTTGCTGTGCAAAAGCTTTTAAGTTTAATTAGGTTCCATTTATTTATTTTTTGCTTTTATTTTTTTTTGTCTTAGGAGACTGATCCAAGAAAATTGCTATGATTTATGTCAAGGAGTGTTCTGCCTATGTTACCTTCTAGGAGCTTTATGGTTTCAGGTCTTACATTTAGGTCTTTAAAACATTTTGAGGGTTATTTTTGGTATATTTTTGTATATGGTTTGAGGGAATGTTCTAATCTCATTGTTTCACATGTGGCTTTCCAGTTTATTCAGCACTGCTTCTTGGAGAGACTGTCTTTTCTCCACTGTATATTCTTGCCTCCTTTGTCATAGGTTAATTGACTGTAGGTGTGTGGGTTTATTTCTGGGCTCTCTATTCTTTTCCATTGATGAATGTGTCTGTTTTTGTGTCAAGATCATGCTGGTTGATTACTGTAGCTTTGCAGTATAATCTGGTGTCTGCAAGGGTTATACCTCCAGCTTTGTTCTTTTTTCTCAGGATTGCTTTGGCAATTCTGGGTCTTTTGTGGTTCCATACAAATTTTAGGATTCTTCTAGTTCTGTGAAAAATGTCCTGGGTAGTTCGGTATGGATTGCATTAAATCTGTAGATTGTTTTGGGTAGTATGGCCATTTTACTAATATTAATTCTTCTAATCCAAGAGCATGGGGTATCTTTCCATTTCTTTGAATCATCAGTCTCCTTCATCAGTGTTTTACAGTTTGCAGAGTATAGGTTTCTCACTTCATTGGTTAAGTTTATTCCTAAGTATTGATTTTTTGATGTAATTTTAAATGGGATTTTTTTTTTTTTACTTTCTCTGATATTCCATTATGAATGTATAGAAACACAACAGATTTCTGTATATTAATCTTTTATCTTGCTACCTTGGTGAACTCATTCTGATAGTTTTGGGGCGAAGACATAACGGTTCTCTAGAGTATCATGTCATAAGTAAATAGTGACAGGTTAACCTCTTCCCTTCCAATTTGGATACATTTTATTTATTTTTCTTGTCTGATTGCTGTGGCTAGGACTTCCAAAACTATGTTGAATAGAAGTGGTGAGAGTGGACATTCTTGTTTGTTCCTGAATTTAGTGGGAAAGCTTTCAGCTTTTCACTGTTGAGTATTATGATGGCTGTTGTTTTGTTGTAAATGGCCTTTATTTGTTGAGATATGTTCCCTCTATGTCCACTTTGACAGTTTTTATCATGAGTGGATGTTGAATTTTGTCGAATCCTTTTTCTGTATCTATTGAGATCATGTAGTTTTGTCTTTTGTTAACATTGTGTATCACACTGATTTTGCATATATTGAACAAACCAGCCTTTTGTGACTCAATCATGGTATATGATTCCTTTTATGTATTGTTGAATTCAGGTTGGTAATATTTTGAGGATTTTTGCATCTATACTGAAAGATATTGACCTGTAATTCTCCTTTTTGGTAGTGTCTTTGTCTGGTTTTGGTATCAGGGTAATTGTGGCCTTGTAGAATGACTTTGACAGTGTTCCCTCCTCTTCAGTCTTTTGGAATAGTTTGAGAAGGATCAGTATAAGCTCTTCTTTAAATTTGGTAGAATTCCCCAGTGAAGCCATCTGGTCCTGGAATTTTGTTTGCTGGGAGTTTTTTAAATTACAGTTTCACTACTAATGATCAGTTTGTTCTTTTTTTTTGGTCATGCCACATGGCTTGCAGGATTAGTTCCCTGACCAGGGATCCCCTGCACTGGAAGTGCAGAGTCCCAACCACTAGACCGCCAGGGATTTCCTGATCAGCTTGTTCTAATTGTCTGTTTCTTTTAATATTTTATTTATTTATTTATTTATTTGGTTGCACTGGGTCTTAGTTGTGGCACATGGGTTCCTTTGTTGTGGCATGCAAACTCTAGTTCGGCATGCACATGGGATCTAGTTCCCTGACCAAGGATCGAAGCTGGGCCCCCTGCATTGGGAGCACAGAGTCTTAACCACTGCATCGCCAGGGAAGTGCCCCATCTGTTTCTTCTTGACTCAAGTCCTGGCATGCCATTTGTTTCTAGAAATTGGTACATTTCTTCTAGGTGTCCAATTTGTTGGTGTATAATGTTCATAGTGTTCCCTTAATGATTTTTTGTATCACTGTGGTATCAGTTGTTATTTCTCCTCTTTCATTTCTTATTTTATTTGAGTCCCCTCTTTTCTTGGTGAGCCTGGCTAAAGGTTTGTCAATTTTGTTTATATTTTCAAAAAAAAACAGTTCTTGGCTTCCTTTCTATTGGTTTTTTTTTTTTTTTTTTTTTTTTTTTTTTCTCTCTGATTTTTTTTTTCCTTCTTTCTACTGACTTTGGGCTTTTTATTATTCTTTTAAGTTGTAGGTTAGGTTGTTTGAGATTTTTCTTGTTTCTTAAGGAAGGCGTGTATCACTATGAACTTCCCTCTTAGAACTGCTTTTGCTGTATCCCATAGATACTGGAAAGTAGTGTTTTCATTTTCGTTTGCCTTGAGGTATTTTCTGGTTTCTTCTTTGCTTTCATTGCTGACATGCTGGCTTTTTTTAGGAGCATATTGTTTAGTCCTCACATGTTTTTCCATTTCTCTTTCTGTAGTTGATTTCTAGCTTCATATTGTTGTGGTCAGAAAAGATGCTTGATATAATTTCTAGCCTCTTAAATTTGTTGAGGCTTGTTTGTGACCTAGTATGCGATCTATCCTGGAGAACATTCCGTGCAGGCTTAAAAGAATGTATATTATGCTTTTTTTTCTATGTAGTGTCCTGTGGCTATCCATTAAGTCCACCTGCTCTCTTGTGTCTCTTAGGATCTCTGACTTATTGATGTTTTCTGTCTGGATGATCTGTCCATTGATGTCAGTGAGGTGTTATAGTCTCTATTATTGTATTATTGTCAGTTTGTCCCCTTATGTCTGTTAGTGTTTGCTTTATATATTTAAGTGTGCCTATATTGGGTATGTATGTTAACGAGTATAATATCCCCTTCTTGTATTGCTCCTTTTATCATTATATAATGCCCTTTGTCTTTTGTTATAGTCTTTGTTTTAAAGTCTGTTTTGTCTAAGTATTGCTACCCCTGCTTTCTTGTCATTTCTATTTGCATAAAATAGCTTTTTCTATCCCCTTGCTTTTAGTCTGTGCGTCTTTGACCCTGAAGTGAGTCTCTTGTAGGCAGCGTATTAAAAGGTCCTGTTTTTATCCAATCAGCCACCCTGTGTGTTTTGATTGGAACATGTAGTCCATTGACATTTTTTCATACATATTAATTTTACTTTTTATTGGAGTATAGTTGATTTACAATGTTGTGTTACTTTCAGGTGCATGGCATATATATATATATATATATATATATATATATATATATATCTCCATTCTTTTTTTTTAGACTCTTTTCCCATATAGGCCATTACAGAGCATTGAGTAGATTTCCCTGTGCTATATAGCAGGTTATTATTATTATTATTTTTTTTTAGCAGGTTATTATTAGTTATCTCTTTTATTTATAGTACTGTGTATATGTCAGTCCCAGTCTCCCAATTTATCCCTCCCCCACCATCCCTGGTAACCATAAGTTTGTTTTCAACATCCATGACTTGACTTGTGTTTTGTAAATAAGTTCATTTGTACCCATTTTTTTAGATTCCACATATAAGGGATATCATATTTGTCTTTGTGTGACTTACTCAGTATGACAATCTCTAGGTCCATCCATGTTGCTGAAAATGGAATTATTTTGTTCTTTTTTATGGCTGAGTAATATTCCATTGTATATATGTATCACATCTTCTTTATCTATTCCTCTGCTGATGGACATTTAGTTTGCTTCCATGTCCTGGCTATTGTAAAAGTGCTGCAATGAACATTGGGGTGCATGTATCTTTATGAACTTTGTTTTTTTCTGGGTATATGCCCAGGAGTGGGATTGCTGTGTCATATGGTAGTTCTATTTTTAGTTTTTAAAGAACTTCCATACTATTCTCCATAGTGGCTGTACCAATCCTTTGACATTTAAAGTAATTTTTGATACGTATGTGTTTATTACCACTTTATTCCTTGTTTTCCAGTTGTTTTTGTAGTTCTTTGTTCATTTCTTCTTTTTGTTTCTCCCATTGTGGTTTGTTTGTTTGTTTATTTATTTAGGCCAAACCACATGGCTTGTGGGATCTTAGTTTCCCTTGGCAGTGAAAGCACAGAGTCCTAACCACTGGACCACCAGGGAATTCCCTCATTGTGGTTTAATTTTCTTTTGTAGTATGCTTGAGTTCCTTTCTTCTTGGTTTGTGTATCTATTATAGATTTTTGATTTGTGGTTACCATGATCTAGTTTAAATTGATAATCATTTAAGTTCAAACACATTTGAAAAGATCTATATTTTTACTCCCCCTCCCCACATTTTGCTCTTGATGTCATATTTTACATCTTCATCCTTAACTATTTACTGTTTGTTTTAGTTGTAGTTGCTTTAAAAGTTTTTTTGATCTAAGTACTGGCTTATTTAAGTGATCTTCGATCTTTATATTTGCTTTTCTTATTGGGATTTTCCCTTTCCTGCAGAGTCTTACTACTTTTCCATTTAGTGAAGACCCTTCAACATTTCTTTTAGGGTAGGTTTAGTATTGATGAATTCTTTTAGTGTTTGCTTGTCTGAGAAATTCTTAGTTTCGCCTTCTATTCTAAATGATAATCTTATTGGGTAGAGTATCCTAGGTTGCAGCGTTTTCCCTTGTAGGACTTTGAATATGTCATGCCACTCCCTTCTGGCCTGCAAAGTTTCTGCAGAGAAATCAGTTGATAGTCTTATGGGGATTTCCTTTGTATATGAATCTTTGTTTTTCCTCTTGCTGCCTTTAGAATTCTCTTTAACTTTTGCTGTTTTGATTATGATATATTTTGGTGTGGGTCTGTTTGATTTCATCTTGTTTGGGACTCTCTGTTCTTTCTGTACCTGGATATCTGTTTTTTTAGGCTTGGGAAGTTTTCAGGCATAATTTCTTCAAATATATTTTTGATCCCCTTCTCTCCCTTCTTCTTCTCTGGAACCCCTGTAATGTGAATGCTAGCACATTTTATATTATCCCATAGATCTTGCATATTTCTTCCTTCCTTTCTCCCTCCCTCCCTCCCTCTCTTTCTTCCTTTCTCTTTCTTTCTTTCTCTCTCCCTCCCCCCCTTTCTCTCTTTCCCCCTCCCTCCCTCCCTCTCTCTCTCTCTCTTTCTTTTTTCTTTCTTTCTTTCTTTTTCTTTCTTTCTTTCTTTCTTTCTTTCTTTCTTTCTTTCTTTCTTTCTTTCTTTCTTTCTTTCTTTCTTTCTTTCTTTCTTTCTTTTCTTCTCACTTATCTTTCTGCCTGCTGTTCTGATTAGGTGATTTGCATTATTCTATCTTCCAGATCACTTAGGCGTTCTGTGTCATTTAGTCTGCTATTCATTGCTTTTAGATTGCTTTTAATCTCAGAGATGGAATTATCTATTTTTGATTGGGTCTTTATAGTTTCTAGTTCCTTATTAAAATGATCTGTGCATAGATCAATCCTCTTAACTCAGTTCGCATTTTTATTACCAACTTTTTGAACTCATTGTCTGGTAGTCTGATTTACCTCTTTCATTATTTTTTCAAGGGTTTTCTCTTGCTCTTTAAATTGGGAGTAGTTCCTCTGCCTTTTCATTTTATTTAACTTTCTCTCTGTATGAATTTAGGCAAAACAGTTACTTACTGTGGTCTCAAAGTGGTGTTTTTATGTGGGAGCATCCTTATGTAGACTGTGTGTGCCAGTGTCTTCAGTGTGAGGGCTGGATTTGATGTGGACACCAGCCACATCTTTCCTCAGGGTGTGCTGACCACTATGACCTTGAGAAGGGGTGTGATTGGTATTGGAGAAGCCAGAGCCTGCACAGGGTGTGAGGTGGGACTCCCTGTCTGCTCAGTGGTGGTCATAGGCCTGTTGGGTGGGGCCCGCTCCCAAGTTGATGGAGTAGATGACTTGAGGGTCAGGCTCAAGCTGGCTCTGTTGCCTTTTAAGTGTGTTTTCCTCCTCCCTGCACTGGGGCCTTTGCCCCAAAGGAGGGTAACGCTGAAACAAGTGGGGCGCCCGTGCTTACAGGGGTCTGATGCACTGCCTGTAGGTGGCTGCTGCTCCATTCAGACCCAGCCCATGATCGCGTCGCTCCCGTTGTGTTCGTCTGTCCCGGATCTAGTGCAAGGCTGTGGTACGGGGTGGGTGGAGCTGGAGCGTTCACTAGGCTGCTGCTGGGGATGGTGGCCTTGTGGTGGCGGGAACTGAAGTGGCTGCGCTGCAGTCAGAAGTCTGGGCTGCTTCTGTGGTGCTGTTTAAGTGAGCGCCAGCAGTGGCCACTGCTGCCCCACCTGGACCACACCCCAGGCCCCTAGGTCACCTCTGCATCCCTAGATAGTCTTTTCCCAGGTCCGGGCTTTCCTAGATCCAGCGCCAGGCCGTGGTGTGGAGCAAGTGGGGCCAGGGTGTTCGCTCAGCTCAGGTTGGGGATTGTGGCGAGGCAGTTGCTGCTAGGGTAGACCTCTCCACCCTGTCTGTTGGCAGGCTGGTAGCCCTGTACTCCTCATGAGTGGAGGCCTGGCTTTGCCGCATTTCTGTCTGTCCCACTGGTTCTCCAAGCAGCCAAGAGGGCTTGTCCCCTCCGTGTAGGACCCCAGGACTGGGACACCCAGTATGTGGCTCAACCTACTCACTCTCCAGGGCGAGCATCCACCTCTCTGATTTACCTTAGTCCCCTCCCAGGCTCACAGGTGCTGACCCAATGCTTTTCTTCCCATCCTACCCGATTCTGCAGGAATTTTTTCATAGCCTTGGTTATACAGGAACTCTTCCAGTTTCCAGTTAGTATTCTGAGAGACTTGTTGCACACGTAGATGTATTTTTTTTTAATTTTTTAAAAAATTTATTTATGGCTGTGTTGGGTCTTCGTTTCTGTGTGAGGGCTTTCTCTAGTTGCAGCAAGTGGGGGTCACTCTTCATCGCGGTGCGCGGGCCTCTCACTGTCACGGCCTCTCTTGTTGCGGAGCACAGGCTCCAGACGCACAGACTCAGTAGTTGTGGCTCACGGGCCTTGTTGCTCCGCGGCATGTGGGATCTTCCCAGACCAGGGCTCCAACCCGTGTCCCCTGCATTGGCAGGCAGATTCTCTACCACTGTGCCACCAGGGAAGCCCCGTAGATGTATTTTTGATGTGTTTGTGGGAGGGACGTGAGCTCCATGTCCTCTTGCGCAGCCATCTTGTTCAGACTCTGACCCAGACCTTCACTCCAGCCATTCTAACAATAATTCAACATATGTGTCCCCATTTCTCTCCCCTTCTCTCCATGGCAGACCCTTCTTTCTCACCCGAACCCACCATCCAAGCTTCAGCAACATTAGTACGACTGGGAGAGAACTTCAGTGTGATCTGCACAGTTCTGAGTGAGCCAGAGGTGGCTGTGGACTTGAGTTGGGAATATCCAGGGCAGAAGGTAAGAGGAGGCAGAGTGTGTATGTGGTGGTGGTGTATCGGGGCAGGGGCGTGGGAGTGAAGGCTTGGGATCAGGGCCAGGAGCCAGAGGGGAGACATGGCTTGACTGGGAATCTGAGCAATCTGCATTCTAGTCCCAACTCTGACACTGCTGCTTTGAGTGACCTTGGGGAAGTCACTTCCTTTTCTGGGCGTCAGTTTCCTCATTTGTCAAGTAGAACTACTTATCAGCTTATTGTATAAAAATATATAATTTGTTTTAATTTGTCTGACAATTATTGAGCACCCACCACAGAGCAGACACTGAACTAGGTGCTGAGACTACAATGACGAATTAAAGAGAAAGATGGCTCCCCCCCGCTTTGCAAGCTTACAGTCTAAATGGGGAGGAAGAAGTGGGAGATGAACAAACACGCTCATCTACACAATACTAAGTGCTCTATCGAGGATACAGTGTGAGAGGGTCTACTGAGATAGTGGTCAGGGAGTCTTCTGAGGTGACACTCAAGCTGAGACCAAAGTGGCCCAAATCCCATGAAAATGGGTCTTGAACAAATGCTCATGCCCTGTGGCTGGGTGTGTATGTGATAGGAAATGGACTAAATGCATTAGTAACTGTTTTGTGACCAACCCATGTGGGCCCAGACCTTCCCCAGGTGGTGCTGGTGATGTTCTTTTCTCTCAAAGAACTTAACCCATAACCTCAAACATCTAAAGAAGAACTGTGCTAATAAACGGTAGGCTACCAACCATGCGGACTTTAGGAATTCTTAAAAGACCTTCCTGGAGGGGCCGGAATTTGAGGTGCAGAGACTTGAAGGTGAGTCCCCCAGAGGCCTTAGGAAGTAGAGAGAGTGAGGTATCATTCTCCCACTTGTCAAAAGTGGAAACTCGAGACCCAACAAAGGGAAAAGAACACCCCGATGGCTTTGCTAGGCCAGCATTTCCACAGACATGTTCCTTGGAATGGCAGAAAACCAAAACAATCATACCACCCCCTTCTCCCAAAAAAAAGCGTCCTTAGGAAAACACTGCCTCTTAAAAGCACGTGCCTTGGAGCTTCAAAACATACAGGGACACGCGTTAGACTCAGTGGTCTGAGTCTCCCCAGTTTCACTTTGCTGGACTATTTACCAAACAATTTTGCCCCTGCTCTGCGGAGGGAACACCCCTTAACATCCCCACAGAAGCAGAGTGCGATAAAACCCACACCGGAAAGTGCCGTTACCTCCTGCTTCTCCTTGAGTCGGGGAGGAGACCCCAGCTTCCCCCCAGGGACTTGAACAGCTTGTTTTTCCACAGAGAACCTGGCCTTTCAGGTGCTCTAACACTGAGGTGTGACCTTGGCCAAGTCGCTCCTCCTTTCCCTGAAGGGGTACATTGTGCCTCTAACCTGCCCGCTGTGCCCCAGTCAGAGATGGCACCTGGGGCAGCTGATGGACAGGTTTTTTTGTCTCTGCAGCTGGATCCGCCCGCTGATGTCAGTGAGCAGGCCCATGGCGATGTGGACAGGTACTCCAGGAAAGCCAGGTAGGATGCAAGGAACACCCTATATGCGGAAGAGACCTGGGCCGGGGATGCTGGCATTGACACGTGCCAGGCCATGCGCCTTCAGGGCCCAGGGACAGCTACCACCCGTGTCCTTGTGTTCCCTTGCTCCCTGGCATCCAGGTGTAGAGCAGTAGGTAGAAGCAGGGGTAGGTGACCGTATGAACCTCGGTGGTTTTGATGCCAAGGAGGTGCCCCTGGCAGAGCAGAAAGAACCTTCACGTTCACCCCCTACACTCTGCCAGCCCATCACTGCTTTCACCTCTTGTTTCAGCCTCATGGCCTCACTCCAGGCCTCACCCTATTCTGACAGCCAGCCTTTATGCCAAGCCTGAGCAAAGCCAGGGCCCGTGGGGCCCCAGTACCTGAGGAGGAGCCCAGAACTGCTGGTGAGTCCCCCCAGGCCCCAGGACTTACTCCTCAAGGATCCCTGCCCCTAGCAGAGGCCTTGAGTAAGGACCCACCTCCACCCTCTCCCAGAAAAACAGGGGCCAAATCAAGGCAGCACGTGTTTTTTTTTGTTTGTTTTTTTGTGGTACGCGGGCCTCTCACTGTTGTGGCCTCTCCCATTGCGGAGCACAGGCTCCGGATGCGCAGGCTCAGCGGCCATGGCTCACGGGCCCAGCCGCTCCGCGGCGTGTGGGATCTTCCCAGAGCGGGGCACGAACCCGTGTCCCCTGGATCGGCAGGCGGACCCTCAACCACTGGGCCACCAGGGAAGCCCTATCACGTGTTTTTTAGTTTCCATAGCTTGCCTGCCCCAGGGTGAGGGTAGGACCTCGGTTCACCTCCTCACAACCACCACGGGCTGCATGAGGGAAACCCCACTTTCCACAACCTGCCCCTTCTCCAGCCCTCAACTCTCTCAATTAGAACGATGTTTTCTAAAGTGCATTCTGCAGCCTGAAGTGCTCAGGTTGGGGGAGAAACTTGGTCAAAGATGTTTAGGAGATGCTGGACGCTTTGCTTCCTCCTTGGGAGTTTGCAGTGCATGTTAGCATCTTAAAGGCTCTGAGAAATCCTGCGGTTTGCAGAGCTGTTTAACTTGAGTGAACCTAGAGTTTCCCAAATTACTTGGCTACCCATTCTTTTCTTGGTTGTGACCATTAACGTCCAATGAACTAGCCTATCCTAGTCAGCCTTTGGGAAAAGTTATAGGAAGAAGTATGTGTGTGTTTCACTCCAGAGCTGTCCCCGAGGCTCCTGGAAAACCTGTTTGCCCAGGGCTGAAGAAACAGAGTCACATCTGAACCCCTAGAACTAGAAATGGATGAAGCCCACATCTGGGGGAATGAAGAAGGCAGTCTGGGATGACAGAGGAAACCTCAGTTCCTGTGAGTTGACTTTTCCTACGTGATGGTCCGGGGGGCTGGGGGACCCCAGGCATGGCCCATTGGCTCCTGTGATCTCAGTTTGCTCTCTGCTAAAGCTGGGTAAGAACCTGCTTTGAGGATCTTTTGCAGATCAAGGAGAGAGGTGTGTATGAAAGCATTTAATTAAAATGCTTATACAGGGGTGGGATTGTTATTGGTTCCAGATGACCCAACGCTTCCTGAGAAGAATCTTGAATCCACAGACAGTCAGGATTGGACAGGCCTGCTGGGGTTAGTTATTCGAGCCACCCCTTTGCACTGACGGGGAGGCTGAGGGCCAGGATCCGTGGGCCTGGGGTCAGGGGTGGTAGAAGGAATTAAGTGGAGAGCAGGAATGAAAGAGAGCACTGGTAAGGGTGGGGGGCAGTCAGAGCAAGGAGGAGAAAGACCAAGTCTCAGACATGACCTCCCAGAGCCTGGGGAGGAAGAAAAAGTATGATAAGGTGAAACCTGGATGACAGGTGAGGCCCTAGTCCTGGCTCTGCTGGTCCCACTCCCCGCCTTGGTTTCCTCATCAGTACAGGAATGAGGTTCCAGCTCTGGCTGTCGAGGGTACTTAGATCCACTAGGTGGCCCCCGTGTCCTGACGGCACTGAGGCCGAGGGACCGGGAGTGCAGGGCAGTGAGTCTTGCCCGGTCCAGGAGCAGCAGCTCTGCCGGTAACCCCTAGACTGACCGGATTCCGGGCCTGGGACCGGTGCCATGCCCGATTCACTGCCCAGTCGGCAGGGCCTCCAGTGCCCCCCTCCCAGCCACTCACCCTCCCCAGTTTGATTCACAGCATGTGGCCCCTGTCCTCCCCTGCCCCCCAGCCCCTAGTCTAAACTTCAGGCAAGCCTAGAATGGGACACTAGGGCCATCTGTTCAGTTCCCCCAACCGGTTCAGAGGCTGAGAAAAGGCCGGGGCGGGAGTGGGGCTTGGGGGGATGGCTGCGGGAAGTGAGGACCAGTGGGTTGTCTCCTCTTGGTCAGATGACCAATATGGCATGGCTGCCCCTGGGGAAGGCCTCAGAACCCCCCGATCTGAACAGACAGAAGGGGAGGGAGGAAAGGGCTCTTCTTGCTTGTCCCCTGCGCCAACTTGAGGGGCCTCCGAAGCCCCGAGGGTGAGTCTACGCGGCCCAAGCCCCCAGGGCTGACTGGCCGCACATCCTGGCTCCCCATCTCACTCCCACCCTTGTCCCCTCCTAGGGACAAGAGGCCCCTGCTGTTTTCTCTGCCAAGTCCTCGAGAGAAAGCTGTGACCACAGCATCCCGGCGGTCCAGGCGCTATGTGGCGAGGTAGGAGACCTCAGTGGGGGTGAGAGAGGCCAGCGGGAAGGCGGGGGAGGCGTCGGCCCCGAGGACCCGGTACAGCAGCTGCTCCTTCTCCTGCTGGAGCTGCCGGCGCAACTGCGACTCCTTCTCCAGGGCCTCTCGGGCGAGAAGCAGGTCCTCAGAGAGCTGCCTGTGGACACAGACAGAGCCCAGGGTTGCCTGCGGGGAACCGCCCCTCGGGGTCTCCATCAACTGCAGTGACCAGCCCACTTCTCCAGGAAGCCTTCCCCGGGGGCCCACCGCCCCGTCTGCCTGTCCCAAAAGGCAACTCTGTTTGTCTCCATCCTGGCTAAGTGGGCTCCATGGGAAAGCCCAATCCAGGAAGAAGGAAAGGAAGCTTAGGGTTCAAGAGGCCCGATGAATGAATGAATCAGTTGTAAGGGATCCGTAAATGAGAACTAAGATCATGTGTCGGGTGTAATTTGTTGGTCTGTTGAAAAAAAAGCTGTTGACCAAGGAGTGTGGCCCTCAGACACCGCCCCCCCCCAAGCCCCACTCCCACCCTGGCCTTTTCTCAGCCTCTGAACCAGTTGGGGGAACTGAACAGACGGCCCTAGTGTCCCATTCTAGGCTTGTCTGAAGTTTAGCAGACAGCTCTGGGTTCAGATCTGCTCCACCACTGAGACGTGTAACTCTGGACAAGGTATTCACTCTTGGTGAATTTGTAAAATGGGAATGATAACAGGACTGGCTGTTAGAGTAATTACGAGGATTAGATGAGATAATGTGTAGTCAACAAATTACATCTGACACATGATCTTAGCTCTTATTTACGGATCCCTTACAACCGATTCATTCATTCATTTGGCCTCTTGAACCCTACGCTTCCTGTTCCTTCTTCCTGGATTGGGCTTTCCCATGAAGCCCACTTAGCCAGGATGGAGACAAACAGATATTAATCAGCCCTGTGACTTCTGTTTCCGGGCAGAGCCGGTCCTTTGGGATTTCCCTTTGCTGACCCCCCAAGCAAAGAGGAGCCGCATTCCCCAGACCGGCCTGGGCCCACGTCAATCCATTCCCAGGGCCTCTTGGAGACTCTCCCAACTGGAAGTTCACAAAAAAAGCGGTGGGGATGGGAGGAGGGGGGTGGGAGCAGCTACCTGGACACAGCCATCTGGTTGCGGCCTCGGGCATGGAGGTCCTCGTTCTCCTGCTGCAGGGTGGTGATTTTCTCCTCCAACAGCAGGTTTTTTTCTTTCTGTGACAAATAAGAGCGAGCTCAGAAAGCCACCAACCTCACTCGACACAATGTGTGCTGTCACCTCCCTCTTATCTGTGCTCACTGAAAACACTGATTTACTTGAGACCAAATGTCACATTTCGTGAAGCAGTAAGATTACTTGGAACAATACAGCTAAGGCATGAACACAGGACTGCCAGCTTTTCACTTTGCCAGATGAGTATTAAAAAAAGAAGAGCGCCACTACTATTTAAAATCTCCATCAGCTCACAAGAGTATTTTGGTTCTCCAAAAGTCAGAAGTATCTAACGTATAAAAATGTAAGTGTATCTGTTATGCTATTCCACAGAAATGGTTGAAAAAAATTTATAGGGAAGCTCTGAGATGGTCTGATTTAAAATTTAGGTTGTGCGCCACACAAGAGGACAGGGAACTTCTTCCAGGACAACGTAACATAATCCGTTTGGATTCAACCCTAGGTTCCCAAGGCCTCCCTTCTCCTGGAGACAAAGCCACCTGTGTCCCCAATGCCCACCACTGCCCAGGCCTGTCCTTGCTGACTCTGGCTTTCCAAATCTGTCTGACTTTTTTTTTCAGCCTTGACTCCTTCCTCAGCCCCTGCCCAACCTGTGACATCTGCCAGCCCCTCCTGATTAGCCCGGCTACCTGCCCAGCGTCACCCAAGTGACAGCAACATGAGCAGTCAAGAAATGTACAGGACCCGGATGACAAGGAGGCACTGTTGGACCCAGACCAGCCTCAGCGGCTCAAGGGCCAGCACAGGTGGCAGGTCACAGCTGGTATGGACCAGGCTGGGCCCTCCTCAAAGTGCCTTCCCTCTGCACACCTGACAGAGTAAGTGCCCAGAAAGTAGAAGCATGAGCTGCCCCCGCTACCATCCCCCACCAGCCGCTGCCAGCCACGGACCACTGTCTCCATGAGGATGAGCCGCTTGTCTAGCTCGTGGATTCGCTCGTTCTTCATCTCGATGACAAAGTGTAAGCTCTCCAGCTCCTGCTCCCAGAACTGGCTGGGGCTCCCGTACTCCTAGACAGGAGCACAGAGCGATCTCAGCAGACCATCCGGCAGAGGGGGCAGCGGGGCACGGGCGACCTCCCTCCTACCCACTCTGCCCCCAGCTCTGACTCTCACAAGTCACCTCCCTCTCTTGGCCCATGGAAAGTGCTTAATGCGCTTTATCTCACTCTATTCAATAGTGCATGTTGTGCTCACACCATCACAGATGGGGACACCGTGATTCACAGAGGTCAAGTCGCTTGTGCTAAGTGGTAGGTTTGCTCTTTGCACCTAGTTCTGAGTCCAGAGCCTGAGCACTTGACCATCCCATATGCCTCTCTCTGAACCTTACCTTCCCCCTCAGTGACATGGGGACACTGTTTCTTCCAGACCCTTGTGAAGGAAAGAGTGTCAGGTCTGAACCCTGTCCTTGAAGAGGGACTGGCCTTTCCTGTTGCCCAGACCTGGACCTCCCTGGAGATGGAAGGAGAAGCTGCGGGTGAACTGCTGCCTACCTGGATGTGCTTCTTGTAGTCTTGGCTTAGGATGGACTCCTCTACCCTCTTCACCTTGGCCTGGAAGGCCTCCAGCTGTGCGGTCAGTCTGTCAGTGGTCTCCTGGAGAAGGGAGTGGGATGGAGATGATGAAACCCTGGCCCATAAGGCTGGAGGTGGACTTCTCCACCCCACAGAGAGGGGTCAGTATTGGGTTCTTCAGTCTGTTGTTGCTCTGCCCAACAGTGCAGGCTCTAGCTACTTCAACCACTGCCCGAAACACACAGCCCCACCTCTCCATACCCTTGGGGACGATGTCAGGGTATTCAAGGCCAGTGGTAGCCTGGCATTCAAAATACATGCAAACCGGGCTCGGTGTCCTTGCCCTTTCTCTTCTCTCACTGCTCCCTCTACACGCCTTCTCCTGCAGCCAACATCACATCACTCTTCCAGCTGCCAGGTGCATTCCTGTCTCCATACTGCTCCCCTGCCAAGGGTTTCTTCCACCCGAACCTTGCCTATTGCCTTTAGGGTAGTGCACCCCCTTACTATGACTCACAGACTCCCACCGTTTGGTCCTTGCCTCCCTCTCTGGCCTCAGCTATCTCCCACTTATACTCTATACCCAGTCATCTTGGACTTGTTTCAGTTCCACAGGTACTCTATATTTTTTCCCTTTCCTCCATGGCTTTAAACACTTTTTATTTTATTTTTCCTACCTAAGGCACTCTTCCTACCCTTCTTCATCTGAAAAATTCTAACCCACCCTCAGACTCCAGCTTAGATCTCAATCCCTCTTGGAAGTCCCTGACCAGCCAGATTGGGTCGGACACCTCCTCTCCTGCTTCCACAGGTCCCTGTGCATCCACCCATCGCTCTAATCACACTGTGGCACCAGGCCCATGAAGTCTCCAAGATGCTCCCAGCGGTCCGTGAAAAACAGGCCAACCCTTATCTCAGACCAAGTCCTCCTGAGCTAATATAATAGTGTGGTGGCCACATCACAGAGACTGACATGGCCCAACCCGTCTCACCTGCAGGGCCGCCTTGGCCTCCTGGAAGGAGTGGGTAAGGGCTTCTTTATCCTGCTCATGGGAGGCCTGGAGGACTGGAGGGAAAGGAGACCACTGTGAGCTCAGATCCCTGACACTTCACCCTAAAGCTGTCCGACAGGCCCCATGAGCTTCAGAGAGCCCAGGTGACCCCCTGGGATCATGGGGACCAGGAGTCTGAGGATGCTTTTATTCCTGCTCCTACCTCATGGGCTTGGGGATGTACCAGAACTATAGTAGATATTTAATAGAAGCTCATGGAAGGGGAAACAAATGAGATCCTGGGAAGAACTGTGAACCCTACCAGATTGTGGGTGCCACCCACACCTGGCTGAGGGGAAGATCCAAAGATCTGCGGCAGGCTGTTAATCTCAGGCCACAGCATGCTGTGGAAAATGCACAGGGTCAATGTTCTATAAGTTGGGTTAGCCAAATCACAAAATCATTGACTCATTAGTTGTCAAACTGTGGCACAAAACTACAGTAAGTACATTAGATTTGGGGCCAGGAAATCTACCTGGTCCTAATTCTGCTTCTCTAAAACTGAGAAACCTGGAGGAGATCACTTGAAATACCTAAAACTCCTGTTGACTCAGTTGTGAAATGGGTCAAAATAAGCCTGGCCTAGTTGTCTCTAAGGGGTGAGAAAAGGACATGCAAGGGCTCTCCAGGCTGGGCAGTGCTGTGCAGAGCTGGACTTATCACTCTCCAAATTCACGGAGTTTACTTTTCATCCTGCCTCCTCTACAAAGTTCCTTTTGGAAAATTCCAACCTTCTCTTGGCTGAGAGAAGATAAGAGGGAAATGACTAGTCACTGGGTGGGATGGGAAATAGGACAGACAACAGGAAAGTGTAGTACAGCCAAAGGCCCAGGCATATAAGGGGCCTGTGTCACAGTGGGCAGTGACACAAGGAAAAGAATGTTCAGTAACATAAATGTGATCGAGCTGTCAAAAATGGATAAGATCAGCTATATAAAAACCACAGGCTTAATTTTTATAAATTATGGGCTTAATTAATTGGCCTATCAAGACAGGTTTGTTTCCAGGTAAGATGGAGGAAGCACACTCCATGCAGTCTACTGAATTTAGCTATAAAACCAGGACAGAATGAATGGAACAACTATTTTCAGACTCTGAAAGGTAAACGGTAGCAGGCAGACTGGGCAAGAAGATCAGAATTCAAAGTACCACTCAACCAGTACATTTAATTTAAACAAGACCCAGAATCTGATGTATTCAAACATCCAATGTATCCAGAATGCAATACAAAATTGCTCAGCTTGCACTTCTCAATACTCAGCATACAAAGAAGTGGGAAAATCTCAATCCTCCTGAGAAAAGACATTCAACAGATGCCAACAGTGAGGTGCCACAGATGTTGGAATTATTAAGGGACTTTAAGGAAGCCACTATACAAATGCTCTGAAATAAGGGCGAACACTCTTCAAAAGGATGGAAAACTAGAAAGTGTAATCAAACATTAAAACTAGGAGCGGGCTTCCCTGGTGGTGCAGTGGTTGAGAGTCTGCCTGTTAATGCAGGGGACACGGGTTCGAGCCCTGGTCTGGGAGGATCCCACATGCCGCGGAGCAACTAGGCCCGTGAGCCACAACTACTGAGCCTGCGCGTCTGGAGCCTGTGCTCCGCAACGAGAGGCCGCCATAGTGAGAGGCCCGCGCACCGCGATGAAGAGTGGCCCCCGCTTGTCACAACTAGAGAAAGCCCTCGCACAGAAACGAAGGCCCAACACAGCCAAAAATAAATAAATTAATTAATAAACTCCTACCCCCAACATCTTCTTAAAAAAGAAAAAAAAGGAGGGAATTTTACAACAAAAAAAATGAAGTAAAAAACTCACTTGGTGGGCTCAATAGAAGAACAGAAATGACATAAAAAAGAGCTAGTGAACTTTTGAAGATCAATAGAAATTACCCAATCTGAAAGAAAGTGAAAAAATATTGGAAAAAAATGGACAGAGCCTCAGGAACCCAAAAGATAATCCCAGGATATCTGACATTTGAGTCAAAGACTCAGAAAGGATGCAGCGCAGAAAAACTATAGGAAGGAATGGTTGAATGCTTCCCAAATTTGGCAAAACATAATCCTACAGATTAAAGATGCTCACTGAACATCAAAGTAAACCCAACGAAATCCACACTCAGACATATCATTTTTAAAAACGAATAACAATCAGCCATAAAAAGAAACGAAATTGAGTTATTTGTAGCAAGGTGGATGGACCTAGAGACTCCATACAGAGTGAAGTAAGTCAAAGAGAAAAACAAATACCGTATGCTAACACATATATATGGAATCTAAAAAAAAAGGTTATGAAGAACCTAGGGGCAGGACAGGAATAAAGACGCAGATGTAGAGAATGGACTTGAGGAGGGGGAAGGGGAAGGTGGGACAAAATGAGAGAGTGGCATGGACTTATATATACTACCAAATGTAAAATAGATAGCTAATGGAAAACAGCTGCATAGCACAGGGAGATCAGCTTAGTACTTTGTGTCCACCTAGAGGGGTGGAATAGGGAGGGTGGGAGGGAGAGGCAAGAGGGAGGAGATATGGGGATATATGTATATGTATAGCTGCTTCACTTTGTTATAAAGCAGAAACTAACACACCATTGTAAAGCAATTATACTCCAATAAAGGTGTTAAAAAAAACTAATAAAAAATCTGGAACAGAATCAAAGAAAAATGGTGCATTACATAGAAGAAGTAAGTTTGAATGAGTTGTGGATTTCTCATTAGAAAGCTTAGAGACTAGAAGGCATAAGAACATTTTAAAACTGCTGAAATAAAAGAACCGTAAATCAAGAATCCTATCTTCAGTAAAAATATCCTTCAGGAAAGAAGGTGAAATAAAGACATTCTAGATGAAGAAACACTAAAAATTCATCACCAATGGACCTGCTCTAAAAGAACTGCTCAAGGAAATTCTTTAAATAGAAGGCAAATGGTACCAGAGGGCAACTTGAAACTTCAGGAATTTAGGAAGAACAACAGAACTGGTAAACACCTGGGTAAATGTAATAGACTATTCTTTTTCCTTTGAGCTCTTTAAAATATGATGGGTAAAAGCAAAAATTATAACATTGTCTGACGGGGTATTCAGTGTATGCAGATGTAATACATAAGACTAAGTACAACAAAAAGGAGAGATGATAGACCTATATGATGATAAGGTTTGTACATTCCACTTGAACTGGTAAGATATTAATTCTAAGTAGACTGTTACACATATTGTAATTCTTAGTGCAATCACTAATACATACATACACATACACACATATATACATACACAAAGAGATACAGTAAAAGAGAATAGGGGGGCTTCCCTGGTGGCAAAGTGGTTGAGAATCTGCCTGCTAATGCAGGGGACACGGGTTCAAGCCCTGGTCTGGGAGGATCCCACATGCCGCGGAGCAACTAGGCCCGTGAGCCACAACTACTGAGCCTGCCTGGAGCCTGTGTTCCGCAACAAGAGAGGCCGCGATAGTGAGAGGCCCGCGCACTGCGACGAAGAGTGGCCCCGCTTGCCACAACTACAGAAAGCCCTCGCACAGAAACGAAGACCCAACACAGCAAAAATTAATTAATTAATAAACTCCTACCCCCAACATCTAAAAAAAAAAAAAAAGAGAGAATAGGTAAGTTAAAAAGGAATACTAAAAAATGTTCAGATACTCCAGAAGAAAGCAGGGAAGGGAAAATAGAGGATAAAAAACAGAACAAACAGAAGACAAACACCAAAACGACATCCATATCAATAACAACATTAAACTGCCTAAACACTACAAATAAAAGAAACCCCAACTATGTGCTATTGACATGATATAACACCTACTTTTTTTGTTTGTTTTTGGCCGTGCCGTGAGGCTCACAGGATCTTAGTTCCCCGACCAGGGATCGAACCCATGCCCTCAGCAGTGAAAGCACAGAGTTGTAGCCACTGGACCACCAGGGTCCCTACAAAAACCTACGTTAAATATGTCATAGGTGGGTTAAAAGTAAGAATGGAAAAGAAACATTTAAGAATAAGGAAGATTCTCGGGACTTCCCTGGTGGTGCAGTGGTTAAGAATCCACCTCCCACTGCAGGGGATGCAGGTTCGATCCCTGGTCAGGGAACTAGATCTTACATGCATGCCACAACTAAGGAGCCTGCGAGCTGCAACTAAGGAGCTGGTGAGCCGCAACTAAGGAGCCCTCCTGCTGCGATTAAGACCTGGCACAACCAAAAAATAAGTAAATTAAATTAAAAAAAAAAAGAATAAGGTAGATTCTCAGGGATGAAGATGTACACTACATCATGATAAAGGGGTCCATTCTCCAGGAAGACATAACAAACCTTAAATATTTATACATGAACAGTCATTCTTCAAATTACATGAAGCAAAAACTGACAGAACTGAAAGGAGAAACAAATACACAATTACAGTTGAAGACGTCAACACTCCTCAGTATTTGATAGAAGAGGTAGACAGACAGTAAAAATATAAACTGAACAATACTGTCAGTGACTTGTTTTAATTGATTCATTTATAAAATACTCAATACACATTCTTTCCAAGTGCACATGAAACTTTCACAAGATAGACCATATCCTGAATCATAAAACAAGCTGAAAAATATTATAAAAGAAATGAAATACAAACTGTGTTCTCTGACCATAATGGAATCAAACTGGAAACCAGTAAAGAGAACTAGAAAATGTCCAAACACTTGGAAGGAAATACACTTCTAAATATTCAGTGAGCCAAAGAGGAAGTCTCAAGGTAATCTCCCCTGAATATATTTTGAACTGAACAAAAATAAAAATATAAAACATCAATTTGTAGGATGCAGATAATGCAGTGCTGAGGGGGAAATTTATAGCACCAAGTGCTTATGTTAGAAAAGGAGATAGGTCTCAAATCAATAAACTTCTAGTTTAAGAAACTAGAAAAAAAAAGAGCTAACTAGATACAAAGCAAGCAAGCAGGAGGAAGGAAATAAAAAGAGAAGTCAGTGAGATTGAAAATAGAAAAATAGGAAAAAGAAATCAATGGAACCGAAAGCTGATTCTTGGAAAGGATTAATAAAATTGATAAACCTCAAGCAAGACTGACAGAGAAAAAAAATTAAATGCACAGATTACCAATTACAGAAACTTAAGAGGGGATAGCATTATAGATACAGAAGATATTTAAAACAATACTAAGGGACCACTATGAACAATTCCTACGCACATAAACTTGACAACTTAGATAAAGAGTACCAATTACTGAAAAACTACAAACTTCCAGAACTCATCCAAGAAAAAATACATAACCTGGACATTCCTCTAACTATTGAAGTTAAATCTGTACTTAAATACTTTCTGGAAAGGAAATGTCCAAGCCCATCTTTTCTTGTGTTTATTTGCTGTCTGTATATCCTCTTTGGTCAAGTATCTGTTTAAATCTTTAGGTTTCTCTGACAAATTCTACTGAATATTTAAAAATGATATAGTACCAACTCTATACAATCTCTTTTAGAGATAGAAGAGGAAGGAGCATTTCCCAACTCATTCCACGAGGCAAGCTTTACCCTGATACTAAAACCAGACAGATGGTACAAGAAAAAACTACAGACCAGTAGCCCTTATGAACATAGAAACAAACATCTTCAGTAAAATATTAGCAAATCAAATTCAGCAATATATAAAAAGACCAAGTGGGGTTTTGTAACACAAGTCCAAAATTTGAAAACTCAAATCAATGCAATCTACCATGTTGACAGTATAAAGAAAAATCCATGATTATATGGATCATAGACCTAAATGTAAAACTTAAAACCATATAGCTTTTGGGAGAAAACATAGAAGATCTTTGTTACCTAGAGTTCAGCAAAGAGTTCTTAGATATGACACCAAAAGCATAACTGATAAAAGAAAAAATAACTTTGGAATTTATCAAAGTTAAAGCTTTGCTTTGTGAAAGCCATTAAGAGAATGAAAAAGAAAAGAAAACAAAACAAAACCAAAACACCCACACAGACTAGGAGAAAATATTTTGCAAATACAGAGGACTTGTATCCAAAATATATAAATATCTCTCAAAACTCTACAGTAAGAACAAACAAGCTACTTAAAATGGGCAAAGGATTTGAACAGGCATTTTACCAAAGAGGTTATACAGACAGCAAATAAACACAAGAAGAGATGTTCTACATGATTAGTCATTACTGAAATGCAGATTACACCCACAGTGAGTCATCATGCTTATTTATTAGAACAGCAAAAAATAAAAAGTATTGACAAGTGTTGGTGAAAAGGAACAGTGGAACTCATCCATCGCTGATGGGAATGTAAAATGATGGTCCCTTAGGAAAGCAGTTTAGTCATTTCTCATAAAACTGAACATACATTTATGATATCCATTCCACCCCTAGGTGTTTACCCAAGAAACTAAAGAACACACAGAGACCTGTACACAAATGTTTATGAAATTAGAACACTCCCTTAACACCATACACAAAAATAAACTCAAAATGGATTAAAGACCTAAATATAAGGCCAGACACTATCAACCTCTTAGAGGAAAACATAGGCAGAAAACTCTATGACATAAATCACAGCAAGATCCTTTTAGACCCACCTCCTAGAGAAACGGAAATAAAACCAAAAATAAACAAATGGGACCTAATGAAACTTCAAAGCTTTTCCACAGCATAGGAAACCATAAACAAAACCAAAAGACAACCCTCAGAATAGGAGAAAATATTTGCAAATGAAGCAACTGACAAAGATTAATCTCCAAGATTTACAAGCAGCTCATGCAGCTCAATAACAAAAAAACAAACAACCCAATCCAAAAATGGGCAGAAGACCTAAAGAGACATTTCTCCAAAGAAGATATACAGATTGCCAACAAACACATGAAAGGATGCTCAATGTCACTAATCATTAGAGAAATGCAAATCAAAACTACAATGAGGTATCAACTCACACCGGTCAGAATGGCCATCATCAAAAAATCTACAAACAATAAATGCTGGAGGGGGTGTGGAGAAAAGGGAACCCTCTTGCACTGTTGGTGGGAATGTAAATTGATAAAGCCACTGTGAGAACAGTATGGAGGTTCCTTAAAAAACTAAAAATAGAACTACCATACGACCCAGCAATCCCACTACTGGTCATATACCCTGAGAAAACCATAATTCAAAAAGAGTCATGTACCAAAATGTTCATTGCACCTCTATTTACAATAGCCAGGACGTGGAAGCAACCTAAGTGTCCATCATCGGATGAATGGATAAAGAAGATGTGGCACATTATACAATGGAATATTACTCAGCCATAAAAGGAAACGAAATTGAGATATTTGTAGTGAGGTGGATGGACCTAGAGTCTGTCATACAGAGTGAAGTAAGTCAGAGAAAAACAAATACCGTATGCTAACACATATATATGGAATCTAAGAAAAAAAAAAAGGTCATGAAGAACCTAGGGGTAAGATGGGAATAAAGATACAGACCTACTAGAGAATGGACCTGAGGATACGGGGAGGGGGAAGGGTAAGCTGTGACAAAGTGAGAGAGTGGCATGGACATATATACGCTACCAAACGTAAAATAGATAGCTAGTGGGAAGCAGCCACATAGCACAGGGAGATCCGCTTGGTGCTTTGTGACCACCTAGAAGGGTGGGATAGGGAGGGTGGGAGGGAGGGAGACGCAAGAGGGAAGAGATATGGGAACATATGTATATGTATAACTGATTCACTTTGTTATAAAGCAGAAACTAACACACCATTGTAAAGCAATTATACTCCAATAAAGATGTTAAAAAAAACCAAAACTCTACAGTAAGAACAAACAAGCTAATTAAAATGGGCAAAGGATTTGAACAGGCATTTTACCAAAGAGGTTAT